>NW_007727711.1:273624-274036 GCF_000696425.1 Galeopterus variegatus | reverse complement strand
GGCATGCTTGTAGAAGGATTCTGAGGATATTTGTAGGAAAAGAAAAAAAAATTAGTTTAGAATAAATAGTGGTGATGCAAGAGGGAAAAGTGTTGCTTAATGGAGCAAGGTGACTAACAGAGAAGGTGGCTGATATTTACAAGCACTTCCTGAGCCCAGCACTGTATTGGACAGTCATTTACTTCTCACAACTCTATAGGAGGTGTGAGTATTGTTCCCATTGTCCCAATGAGGACAATGTGGCTCAGAGAGGTTGCCCAAGGTCACCTGGTTCAAGCATATGAGTAGGTAAGTAGCAGAGCCAGCACTTAAGTCCAGGTCTGTGTGACTCCAGAGCTACACGCTTAACCTTTCTCTCAATTACCCTATTCAGCAGGCTTCTGCAAAATTCTCCTTGCAATGCTGTTACTGC
>NW_007727711.1:271242-273235 GCF_000696425.1 Galeopterus variegatus | reverse complement strand
GGTATTGCCATTCCCATTTTCAAGATGACAAACTGAAGCTCACCAGGGTTACAGAGTCAGGACTCAAAACTTAGGTCTCCCTGACTCTAGATTCAAAGCCTTTTCGACAAGCCCACCCTGACCCCACTTCTCTTTGTGTGTCCGTTGTTACTAAGCACACTTTCCTCTCCAGGCTGAGGTGACTTCCTACCATTTGCCAGACACATGCCTCCCACCTTGCTCTCTGCCCTGGTGGACACATGACACTGTTTAAAGCAATTCAGAGTTTAACCTATAATCTTGGTGTCAGTTGGTGGCTAATAGCTGCCTTGTAAGTTTAATAGGTGCACCAGATCTCTGGCAGGTGCAGACAAGTCACAAAGAAACCCACTTTGCATCTTTGCATGCTAGAACTGTCCATAGATTATAAACCAAAGCGCATTCAGCAATACCATCAGGCAAGACACTTAGTTTCATCAGGAATGTTACATAAAGTTTTTAAAAACCAAACTTTATTTCAGATGTTACAAAAAGGAAAGGAACTATAAATAACTCTCATATGGGATTAATCAGTTATTCTTCTAAATCAAGATCTTCTAAACCAAAGCCTGAAATACTGTTATTTTGTGAGGAGAAAGCATTTTAGAAGCATGGATTTAAGTGTCAGACAAATAACATTTATTCCAGATTCTAGGCTAAATTCCCTTTAATTTATGTTAAACATGGTATTTGAAACCATCACTAATTTTCTCTTCAAATAGGACTTCCATCTAGGAGCCAGACTTTCTGACTTCCCTTTCCTGCCGGTTCCCACAGCTCTCCCCTCCCTTCCCCTGTTCCCAGAAGGCTTTATACCAATGCTTTCATCTCCATCACCCCCATCCCCATGCAGTGTAGCACGAGGCTAGCATGAGTTCTCTGGTCTCCTTCCATCCAGACACCATTCACCCAACAGAGTCTGCCCGCTGCCCATGGGCATCTACCAGGTACACGAACACAGAGACCAAAGCAGTGACAGTAATAGGGCACCATGAAGAGATTAGCCAGGACACAGAAAAACCTAAGTATGGCTAGAAATCAGCCACCCGTCCCCAGCAGGCCCCTGAGGGAAAGAGACCCACAGAGAACAAAGCAAGGCCAAGCAGCACTTTACTTCTGGCTGGGCTTGGCCTCAGGCCCCGAGCAGAACTCCAGCAACACTGGCTGAGCGTGAGCTTCCTCACCAGAACTAGCGAAGCGTGAGAGCCAAAAGGCTGTCCTTGAATATCCACTGCCAGGCCAAATCCAAGCATCCAGCAAAGGTCAACCACCACCATGAACACAGCAGAGAGGAGAAGCACAAGCAAGAAAAATAGGGCGAGGACCCAATGCTTAGCATGGAATAAACCTGGGCCACCTTCCCAGACCCTCCAGACAGAGGAGACAGAAGGAAGGATGGTCAGGCCTTCTCTCAGGAGGCACAGGCCTCAGCCAGATTACCTGTTCACCTCCTGGGAGGGTGGGCGGGCAAGAGCAGGCCCGCCTCTGTCCCTCAGGAGCAGAGTAAGGAGACAGCATGAGAGAGAGAAGGCTCCAGGAGGGGACTCTGCTTGGACCCTTAGTGTTCTGGCCACATGAAAGGAGAGTGAGAAAGGCCCATCCCAGACTGGGCAGACCTTTTGGTGCCTGACAGCTCCAGCTGCCTCCCCCAACCCCTCCACGCACGGCACTCTCCCCACTCCTCTGGGCTGTGGCTCTTCTCCTGACTTCCACGTCTGAAGGGAAGGCACAGAGCCGAGAGGGACCTCAGGCTGACTCCCCTAGAGAACCATGTTGCTTAGCTGCCTGAGTTTCCAAATCTTAAGTGTTATTTGTTTTATTTTAATTTAAAAATTTTTTTTCAGCTTGAGGTAGGACTGACAAAATTGTATATATGTAAAAAATACGATGTGATGATTTAATATATGTATACACTGTGAAATTACCACAGTCAACTTAACACATCCATCACTTCACGTTAATTTTTTTTTTTTTT
>NW_007727711.1:250254-270728 GCF_000696425.1 Galeopterus variegatus | reverse complement strand
TTTTTTTTTTTTTTGGTTAGAATGCTTACTGTCTACTCTCTTAGCAATTTTTTTTTTCCTTTTTGTCTTTTTTCGTGCCGGCAACGGATCGCAACCCTCAGTGTCGCGCCTGTACCGGACCAGGACCGGCTACGGGATCGCAACCCTCGGCGTTGCTCCCACACCTCGCTCAGCCAGTGAGCGGCCGGTCTGTATGTGGGATCCGAACCCTCGGCGGGAGCACCGCTGCCCTTCCCAAGCTGCGCACTGTAGCAGTGCGCCACCGGGCCGGCCCAATTTTTTTTTTTTTAATTAAAAGATGACCGGTAAGGGGATCTTAACCCTTGACTTGGTGTTGTCAGCACCACGCTCACCCAGTGAGCAAACCGGCTATCCCTGTATGGGATCTGAACCCGCGGTCTTGGTATTATCAGCACCGCACTCTCCTGAGTGAGCCACAGGCCGGCCCTCTCTTAGCAAATTTTAAGTATACAACACAGTATGATTAATAAGAGTCACACCATGCTGTATATTAGATCCTTGGAATTTATTCATCATATAACTGAAAGTTTGTACCCTTTGGCCAACATCTCCCCATTTCCCCACCCCCCAGCAACCACCCTTCTACTCTGTTTCTATGAGTGAATTTTTTTCCCCTAAATCTTAAATTTTGACTACAGGTTTTCCCAAAGGGCAAAATGGACAAAACCATGTCCTTCTTCCACGACATGTTCCTCAACCAAAACTGAGGCACCAGCGACGCCTGGCAGGAGCCCACAAGTGTGAAGAGCCCAGGGCTCAACCCCAGCTCTGCCACTTACTAGCTGGTGGCCTTGCTCAAGTGAGTAAAGCCACCAGAGTCTCAGGGTCCCCATCTACAAAACAGGAGAGCAAGAGCCGCAACCTCAGAGCTCAGTGTGAAGACTGGATGAGACAATTCACCTAAAACATCATGCTCAGGGCCAGGCATGCAGTCAGCATGCAGCAAGTGCTGGCTGCTGTGATGACGATATCATTGCCATTACTATTACTGCTGCAGTAATAATAATACTAATAACAACAACATCGGCTGTCAGAGCTGGAAGGAATTGTAAAGGTCCCCCAAACCGCTGCTTCTCAAGCCTTATGCTTGCTTGACTTATGGAGGGGCCACGAGTCGCTGCCTCACTGTTCCCTGTTCCCTCCGCCTCTCCGCAGCTGCTGACCCTCGTCTCCCAAGGTGGACACCAGGTCCTTCCTCACATCGAGACAGACCCTCTCACACACAGCGCATTTGGGGCAAGGATAAAGGACAACAAAGATGTTAGTTGTAGTGGATTGAATTATGTCCCCCCAAAACTCATGGAAACTTGAATTGTTTCCCCCACGTTTCATGTATTAGAAACTTCGCCCTGTCTGTGACTGTTAAGAGGGTGGGAAATCCTATTATGGTGATTGAAAGTTGGAGCCTTGAAGAGGTGATTGGATCGTAGGACGGTGCAGTAGTGAATGGATTAAAAATGGTGGTCAGGAGCGTGGTTCTGAGGGCTTTAAAAGAAGAGAAGAGTCTGTCTTGCTCTCTCTGCTTCCACAGTCTTGCAATGTGAGACCCCTAGGTTACTGTCACCTCCCCCAGATGGACTTTGGACTTCTCAGCCTCAGAAATTGTAAGCAATAAATTTCATTTTCTTTATAAATTACCCAGTTCCAAGTATTTTTGTTATAAGCAACAAAAATGGACTAATACAGAAAATTGGTACCAGAGAAGTGGAGTGTTGCTTACAATAGATAATTGAAAATGTGGAAGCAGCTTTGGAACTGGGTGGTAGGCAAAGGTTGGAGGAGTTTGGAGGACTCAGAAGAAGACAAAAAGAAGAGGGAAAGTTTGGAATGTCTTAGAGACTGGTTACATGGTGGCAAGCAGAATGCTGATAGAAATATGGATTGCAAAGACCATTCTAAGGAGGTCTCAGATAGAAATAAGGAGTTCTTCAGAAACTTGGGCAAAGATCACCCTTGCTGTGAAATGGAAAAGGAACTTGGCTGCACTTTGTCCATGCCCTAGGACTTTGTGGAAGTTGGAACTTAGAAGTTATGAAACAGAGTATTTAGCAGAAGAAATTTCTAAGCACCAAAGCATTGAGGAAGCTGCATAGCTACTTGTAACAGCCTACACTGAGTTATGGCAGCAAAGGCATGACATAAAGCCAGAATTTAAAAGGGAAGCAGAGTATAAAGATTTGGCAAATTTGCAGACTGGCCACATGGTAGAGAAGCAGAGAGCATTTTCAGAAGGAAAATTCAGTGGTGCTAAGAAGCTTAGTATAAAGAAAAGGGATTATCAAGAGAAGAGGGAAAGGGCCCTGAAGGCATTACAGAAGCCTCTGGGGCCTATCCTTCATTTCAGGCCCAAAGGTCTAGGGAGACAGAATGGTCTTGGGGAACAGGCCTGAGACTCCCTCCATGGGCTCACTGCCCAGGACCACCTCAAGAAGCTGCTTCCAGCACCAGCACCCCAGCTGCTTTGGCTACTGCAGCTGTGGGTAAATTGGCCCCAGGTATGGTTGGACCTGCAGCTTTGGAAAATACAAGCTGGAAGCCTTGGCAGCATCCACGTGGTGTTAGGTCTACAGGCTTGCAGAATGCTAGAGCTGCAGAGGCTTGGGAGCCTCCACCCTGGTTTCAGAGTATGTACGGAAAAGTCTGGGGGCCCAGAAAGAGATCTGCCACAGGGGTGGAGTCACTGCAGACAACCTTTGCTAGAGCAACACAGAGCAGAAACATGGGGTCAGAGTTGCAGCAGAGAAACCCCATCAGTGCCATGTGTGGTGAAGCCATCAGAGCAGGACCACCATGGAGACCCCAGACATGTGGAGCTACCAGCATGCAACACCTGCCTGCAAGAGCTAAAGCATCACCTGAGACCAGGAAAGCCACAGCAGCGGAACTGCCCAAGGACTTGGGGACCCAACCCCCACACCAGGGTGTAGAGGACATCGAACAAGGAGTCAAGGTACCAAATTCACTAGCTTTAAGATTTAGCGCCTGCCCTGCTGGGTTTTGGACTTGTTTGGGACCTATTACCCCTTTCTTTTGGCCTATTTCTCCCTTTTGGAATGGGAATATGTACCCTATATTTGTTCCACCATTGTATCTTGAAGTAGATAATTTGGTTTGATTTCACAGATGGGACTTTGAGACTTTGAACTTTTAAGGTGAAACAAGTTAAGACTTTGAGGTGGGGATGAAATGAATGTATTTGCATGTGAAAAGGACATAACTTTTGGGGTGCCAGGGGTAGAATGTAGTGGAGTGAATTGTGTCCCCCCAAAACTCACTGAAACTTGAACTGTGTCCCCCAAGTTTCACGTATTAGAAACTAGCCTCTACTGTGACTGTTAAGAGGGTGGGAAATCCTATTATGGCAACTGAAACGTGGAGCTTGAAGAGGTGTGATTGGATTGTAGGACCGTGCAGTAGTGAATGGATTAAAAATGGTGGTCAGGGGCTTGGTTCTGAGGGCTTTAAAAGAAGAGGAGAGTCTGTCTTGTTCTCTCTTGCTTGCTCTCTCTGCTTCCACCATCTTGCAATGTGAGACCCCTAGGTCACTGTCGCCACCCCCAGATGGACTTTGGACTTCTCAGCCTCAGAAACTGTCAGCAATAAATTTCATTTTCTTTATAAATTACTCAGTTCCAAGTATTTTGTTATAAGCAAAAAAAAAAAAAAAAAAATGGACTAATACATTAGTCCATGCAAAGATCACTGCTTGCTAATCAGCTGATTTCCCTGATGGTTGTTCTCACAAAAGGACGTAACCCCAGAGTTCCTGGCCAGCCGTGCAAGCCAAATGACCAACATACCCCTTTCTCTCCCCATCCCCACTGCATTATGGAAATTTCTTTGAAAGAAAAAACATAGATTTGCTAAGCCTTCTTCTAGTTCATTTCCTCACACTCCTACCTCCAATGAGTACTCTGGTAGTTGTTACAGTATTTGAAAAAATGATATAAGCACAATTGTTAAAAATAGTAACAGAACAGAAATTTATACCTTAAACAAATCATTCCAACAGATGGGACTTAAAGCATTTATTATCCCTCACTGGTCTGGGACTTTTCAAACACTGCATTTCCAGCCGGCCAGACTGGGAGCTATTTGACAGTACCTCTCTGACCAATTACATACTAATTAAAAGACCTCGGTATGGGCTGGAGGTAGCAGCTTTGCATATGGACGTTAATTACTGGGCCCTACTTTTGCCAAGAAAACACAAAGGGCTTTTCTGGCTGGATGCTGAGGCTTAGAATGAACATATGGCCTGCGTGGGAGGGGAGAGTTAAGAGTGTAATTCTAAACAGGAAGTGGAGTAGTTTCCCCTGTAATCTCCTGGAAGTAACTATGTACCAGGCTTATCCCAAATCCCTGATTCAGTGCCCGGAACAAAGGGCATCCTGAGTGGGCAGTGAGCTGACACCCTGGACTCATCTTTCAATCCTGGGGCCATTTCTGGATTGGAATTCTTTCTTATCTTCCTGGCCTTTTTTTTTTTTTTTTTTTTTTTTGGATCAGAACCTCATGTCTCTTCCTAGGTTACAAGAGTCAGGGGCAGCCCAGTATTAATTTTTAGCTACCCAGAATCCACCCTTCTGTCTCCTGGTTAAGACATCTCAGACTCCGGTGCACAAGGCTCAGGCAGGGTTATACCTCAGGCTCCAGAAGAGAAGCATGTGGCCCCGTGCTGGCCAATCACAAGGTTGAATTCCTCTGGCCATAACGTTTGGTTCAAGGATGGGCATTTGACCCAAACCAGTACAATCAGCACAACTCCTAGGATGTGTGTGAGAGCTCATGCTTGGGTAGATGTGTTCTCTATCCAAGTCAGGGGTTGAAAGGGAATGTCTAAAGCTGTGGCAGTCATCTTGCTGCCATAGAAGAGCATATCTCAAAATGGAGACAACCCAGGGGAAGCAGACCCAAGAGAAAGAGGGAAACCAGAACACTGGAGTAGCATTTGAGGTCCTGGATCAAGCCGTTTCTGAATGAATCCGCTCATGACATTTCAGTATTGTAAGCCAATAAATTCCTTGTATGCTTAACTGGCTTCAGTTGGACTTTCTGTCAATTTGCAACTAAAATCATTCTATCTGGTAGAAATAAGACTGGATGGCAGTAAGTTAAAACAAACATCCAACCCTATAGGGATCCAGCCTACAAAGAACACATTTCCTACAGCCTCTGTGGAGTCCTAGAAATCTTGGCCCATAATCAAAGAATTCTAGAGCTGGAAGAGACCTTGGGGACAAAGCATCCTGTTCAACCATCTTTGCTGACTTTCTGTTTCTAAACAGGTATGCAAGTGAAGGCCTAGGGAAGAAAGACGGCACACAGCAAGCAAGGGACAAGCTCTTCTTCCCAATTGCTGTCTCAACACCTTTTATGGGGTTGTTGCTCAATAAAACCTTTTTGACTGAACATTACAGATTCAGCCACCAACAACCAATCGCTCTTAAACATGCAGCTGATAAAATAGTCTTCCTCTCTTCTCTCTATTGCAAATATCTTCCAATAAATTCCTGAAAGGATTACCTTTACCTCCTACCACGATATCCCTCCCCGTCCTTCTCTTTGTCTTTGCTTGACACTAGTCTCTCATTTTTCCTGTGCCCCAGTTTGCCCTTTCAGTTGCTCAAAACCTTCACTCCTTAATTGGTTTCCGCACTGCCTACAGGCACCTAAGAATGTATACACTGTTCATTTCACCATCCTTTTACTTCTGCCTCAGACCACGAGTTATCTATCTATCCTCAGCCATCCCTTACCCATCCTCACTGTAGTTTGCATTCAAAACAACTGCAATTTTTTACACGCTGCCCCCGCAAACACACACACACACACACACACACACACACACAAAATAACTTCTCACAACTAAGTTATCAACATCTTTGTAACAGTCAAGGGATATTTCTTCCCAAGATCAGATCTCACAGCCACCTAAAATATTTTTAAATGGTTCAGGATGGTAGTGGAAAATAAGTCTAATTGTCTATTTCTTGCCGACTGCTTATATGACATGATCAGTTATTTAAACTTCCTGTGACTCAATTCCTCCTATTTCTACGAGAGATTAATGCCATTTGCCAGCATATATTAGCCAAGTTCTGGTAACACACAGATGGAAATCTTCATGTAAACGTTAAGCAAGGTTATTACTCTCTGGAATCCGGTATGTAGTTGGCAGCCCTTAAGAATTACAATCATTATTTTTATATTTCTTTTAGAGTGTCTTAGGAACTTAGAGGTCTTCGGAGAAAATGCTGTGGGATTTTGGATAAGATTCACAAACTCATTTGCTCTCTAGTCCAAGTGAAACCTTTTATTAGAACTTTGGACTAGGAAGATGGAAAGTTAATTCAGGATATAAAATAAACAAGTGATACCTTGAATTTATGCAGCCTCCCTTTTGCAAAAATCTGCAACTGCTCACACGTATCATTTGATCATCAGTGCCTTCTTTTACTGGAAGTTGTTCTGGAAAAATACAAATAAAGAAAAGTTTAGACATTTACTACGGATACGAATTCTAGGCTTCCTTCCTTACTACTATTGTTAACATACTCTATTTAGATAATTTCCCTAGAAATCTTTCTTCTTCATATCCAGCTTCAAAACTGTAATTTATAACAGAACTGAAAATCTACCTTTCCCAGTCTGCCTTCTTTACTAGGGAACAAACCTGTGCACCTTCTCACACACCCTCAACTCCTCTTCCTTTCTCTCCACGCCAGCATCCCATCTGCCCTGGTTACTCCTTTGCTTCCAGGGGTCTGGCTTCCTGAGAGGCCACTGAGAGCACAGGGGACTCCCTACCATGAAAGATAGGGGAGTTAACTCCCAGTGGGGCGAGTTTCACAATGAGAAAAAGGAGCCAGGGCAGGGTGGGGAGAGAGCCAGATTCCCCTATTTCCTTCCCCTCCAACACCGCTGAGCTACGATTTCTCCCTGCAAAATGTCTGGAGTAGCCCCAATATGCTGAGTGACCTGCTTGACCCTTCTTGACTTATTTTGAAACATGAAGAATGACCGTATCCTATTGTATCTTCTTGTGCCTTGCTGGTCTTCATCCTCGGGTTTCACCTCCCAATTAAAGTATTAGCACCTTAGCCCTTGCCTCCAGACGTGCTTTCTGGAGAACCAAGCAAATACGTGTGTTTTCTCTAGTCCGGTATCTGTCAAGGTGTGGTATGCAGACCACCTGTGTTAGAATCTTCTGGGGTCACTACTAAAAAGGCAGATTCCTGGGCCTATCTCTGAGATTCAGATTTAGTAGGTCTGGGATGGATCCTAGGAATCTGCATCATTAACAATCTCTACAGTTGACTAAACAATCTATAATTTGAGAACCACTGATCCAAATTCCTTCAGTGTCCCCCAGCTCTGATAATAGGTCACCCAGGCTAGAACCGTGGGGATCTTCCCCTTTATTCTTTATTCTTGCTGGGTCTTACTGATATTTACCCAGTGTAATATCTCTTGCTTCTGCATCTGTCCTCTCTTTTTCAATCCCACTGTCCCAGTTTGGGCTCATCTCCTTTCACCTATAACATCACCAAAACCTCCAGAATGGTCTCCCCACTTACCTTCTTTCAAAACAGGATTAAAATCAAGGATCAGGCTGCATACCTCATAGAACACCCAGAACAGTGCAGTAAAAGAAGTGGGCACTCAGATTGTCAGAAATACACATAAAGCCCCTGAGGGTGTGGCCTTCGATTGCACAGAATCGGGCCTGTCCTGGATTTGTGATCCTGCCATTTGCTTTGTTTAATTCATACATCATTACTACACTCACTTAGCTGATCCTGACACTGTGTACAGTGAGCTCCACATGAGCAGATGCCAACCCATCTATTTCCATATGATTCCACATCTAATGGGGCACACTGCACGCAGTGGGTGCTTTACCCAGGCTGGTGACAGTCGGGCTAACAGGGATATAAAGCTCACCTCTTTTCTCTTTCTCCCTTTCAACCTCCCATACCCCTGTTACTCAGTTCCTCCTAACTTGATAAACACTTCTGCCATAGCTTGAGAACTCTCCTAGGTTCCCTCTGCATGACTTTGGCCAAAATCCATTTGATTGCACCTACATTCTGTTTATTTCCTTCTCCACATGTCTATTCTTTCTGACTTCAGAAACTGAAGTAAAAAATATCCTTCCTTATCATAAGGTCACAAATTGTATTGCTTAACTATGATAATTATAGTTAACATTTAGTAAGCTCTTACCATGAACTAAACCCTTTCCAGGAATTTCCTTATTTGGTACTTTTGACAGCCCTAATAGGTAGGTAAAGAACTATTTTTATCCTTCTTTACAGACAAGGAAACTGAGGCTTGGGGAGATTATAAGTTGCCTATAGAAAGTGCTAGAGGTTGTCTCATCATAAGGTCCAGGATTGTAACCATTCTTCATTCCCCACTGCCTGATGGCGCACAGTGACTTTCCACACTGTCACCCCCCAATATGAACTTCTCATGCTGAACAACTGTCCCTAAGTCCATGTTCATGGCTGATGCAAGTCAGCCCACAGTGACAGCAGGTTACCGGTCTCACAGTCCTGCGCCTCAGCTCACTCTCAATCAAACCACGGGTTTTTGCAGCTCTTATTCTGCAGTCTCATTTGCCACATGGTTCTTCCATATCAAGCAGACGTTTCATTTCTGGATAGCATTTGGCTTGCCTTATGAGCATTCTCACCACATCAAGCCAGGAGCTTAATTCCCCTCAATATTTCTTCCACACATATCATCCAGTCCATCTTCCCTAAAGCCCTGCCTCATACTGTTTCATCCCAGCATCTGAACCACTACAGAAATGTGGCTCAGAGGATCCCTAGCGACTCAGTCCCCACGACAGAATCTGTGTGGACACTTGACGGTTTTCCCTTTGAAACTGCCTTCTGAAGGCTAATCAGCCCTCAAATATCCCAGTGAACAGTTCTCCCTCCTCAGTAACTCTGCGTGGACTCTATTTGCATCTCTTTGTCTCTCTGAGCCTTTACAACCAAGATTTGAGCCGACAGCCAAGGTAAGTTAATCGCCTCTAGTGTGCCACTTGTGTCATCAAGACACAGGTCTAGCCCCCGTTTTTAACACACCCGAGGCACTCCATAGTGGTACTGTTCCCCTTTCTTGGAACCTTGGGTGATGGTAACTGCCCCCCACCCCAAGCTTAATTTAACTTTTAATTTTAAGCTTGGCTTTCCAGCTGTCTTGCTCTCCTCGAGCCTGCACATCTGGAACCATTCACAAAGTGGTGGTTGAAATTTCCACTAATTCAAATGGAATGCTAGGGACGGAGGCCACTGGGAGGCCCTCAGCTTCCCTCAAGTCACAGGGCAAGGAGCAGTTCTACTCTAAGAAAAACCTGTGTCAGGGCCGGTCCGTGGCACACTCAGGAGAGTGTGGTGCTGATAACACCAAGACCATGGGTTCGGATCCTAAGGAAAAAAAAAAAAAACTTATGTCACAAACATGCCAGAGAGCGCCCACTGGAGGCAGGTTTTGCTTCTCTGGTTGAGTCATGACTGATACAATCATTTCCCAGAAGTGTTAATTTGGGTGTCTAAGGAAGCCACATACCCCTTTCTATACTAAGCACTGTTGAGGATCAAGGGGCTGAACGTGAGCATCAGAATACAGTAAACTCTCATTATTCACAGTAGTTATGTTCTATAAAGTCACCCCAAGCACTGAGTTAGCAAATACTAAACCATTACTTCTAGGGGAAATAGAAGGTTAGGTTCCTGCAAGTCCCTGTCAAACTGATCAACATTTTTGTCAAACAATCAATACATAACTTGCTTTATGTGTGTTTCTGTTGAAAGATGCCTTATTTAATATATACCGTTAATTCATTAACATTCAACTCACAGCCATGAGTGAACTCATCTAACACATGTAATGTATTCTCTCCGTAAGACACATCATGACCTTCCTGAGCTTAGGCACAGTAGATAGCACTATGTGTGGGGGCCACTTTAAACACAAAATCACCAAAATAAACCCCCACAGAAATGTAAAAAACATGGCACGAAACAGACTGTTAAAAGGACACTTGTTTACAGTTTCAGTGCTAAAAAAGCCAAGCATTGTCTTGTTCCATCTTAGCCGGGACTGTCTGCATAAGGCAACTCAAGTTTTTTGCTACTCTGAGCCTACCCATGAATGATCACAAAAGCACTGCAATTATTGATTTGAGGGGATACAAATAAATTTGAGTGAGAGAATATGCAACTGTGGAATCTGTGAATAATGACAGTCAACTGTATTTTTCACTCTGTCTCCTTTCAAACCCCTGGAGGAGGTTTTTTTCCCTCTCCTATCCCGGGCATGACTTCTCCAGTTTGAATCCACCCTCATCCACCTCCCTTTCTCTTCTGTTTTGTCCAATCTTTGGCTCTCACAAGGCATGCTGGACATTCTGTTTCCTGCTCTGTATCTCTGTAGGATAATGGCAGAAAGAAGACCAGCTCCAAGGCTGCACCACCATCAAGGCAAGAGGTGATGGGGCCTGCAGAGGAAGGGAATCCTTCCTTGGTAAACACCTGGAGGGCTGGGGGTTTGGGAAGAAGTTGAAGGTGACTCTATGGTTTCTCTTTTAATGAGTCCATGAATCAGGAACTGTGCTTGAAAAGAATACAAGTGATGTAGGTCTTTCTCATGAAAGATCATGAGCTGTTTGGGACCCATTAAGTTTGAAGTGCCCACAACATGCAGATGGTCAGTTGCCGAGAAAAGACAGCAATTCTCACTAATTCAAGCACATAAGGTAATT
Organism: Galeopterus variegatus; assembly: GCF_000696425.1. Classification (NCBI taxonomy): domain Eukaryota; kingdom Metazoa; phylum Chordata; class Mammalia; order Dermoptera; family Cynocephalidae; genus Galeopterus; species Galeopterus variegatus. The sequence continues at coordinate 259,927 of NW_007727711.1, read as the reverse complement.
ACTAAAGTGTATCTGGCAATTCACAGAATTTCCAGAACAGCCAGAGAACCAGGTTGGCGCCTCTGCAGCCAAGAGCATGCATCAAATTCATTCTAAGCACATAAGGTAATTACTAAAGTGTATCTGGCAATTCACAGAATTTCCAGAACAGCCAGAAAACCAGGTTGGCGCCTCTGCAGCCAAGAGCATGCATCAAATTCATTCCGGACCTGTCCAGTGAGGAACCCCTTACTGATATCACTGGCAACAGACTCTGTAGTTCACAGCCCTGTGCTGGCCCTCTGCTTCCAGAATGTTGCCACTGCCTGAAACCACTGCCATCCTCACCCAGATGGATTCTGCGTGGGCCCCGCTTCTGATCAGAGTCAGGGCATGTGCTTCTAACAGGTGGGGTCTGGCCATGTGCCTGTGCTCTAGCAGCTGAGGGGTGGTGGGGTGGAGTGAACCACCAGAGTGGGAAAGGGGTCCTGCCTCAAACAGTGGGTGATTTCCCAGAGAGAGGAATGATGTTCGATGCTGGGCAGCCAAAAACAGTGACAAATGTCTGCTGCAATATATTCAAAAGGATTAGAATCAGGACCAGTAATAACAGTTTCCACTTTTAAGCACTTACTATATGTCGTGCACCAAAAAAAAAAAAAAAAGTTACTCAACATACATTTACAGCGTAAATCACACAGAAAGTATGAAATAGGTATAGATAAAGAAGAGATTTACTGGGTTGGCCAACTGCCCCTGTTTGTCCAGGACTGAGGGGTTTCCTTGTGAGTAGGACTTGAAGAGTTAAAATTGAGAAAATCTCAGGGAAACCAAGACAACTGGTCACCTTAGTCTGGTCAGACAAACTTAAGTCCAAATTGTAGCTTGTCCACCTGGAAAGAGCAACTTAACTTCTTTAAACCTCAGTTTCCCCATTTATAAAATGGATATAATAAAAATACCTCTGTTATAGGGTTGTTGTGGAGGATTAGAGATATGTATAAAATACTTAGCACATCACCAGGTATGTATTAAGAGCTCAAAAAATGTTAGAAATTGCTGTTACTAACTCACAGAAAACCTGCATTGGCCCATATCACAACATGGTACAACTGAGATTTCTATCTAGGACTAGACAACTCCAAGCTGTATTTTAAATCCCTAAGCATTTATTGCATTCTTTTCCAGGTGGTGCTTGGAGCTACAACAGGATGAAGGAATGGGGACAAGCCAGGATTAGTACTACCAGATATCCTAATATCTAAGGTGGGCAAAAGAGGCAGAGCCAACAAAAAACAGAAGGAGAGATCACAGATGGGAAAGACATTATTGTGAAACTGGAGTCACTGCAAAAACTCAGGGGTAGCCATTGGATCCAATGGTGTAGAAACACCAGTGGGTTAGGAACACATATTACTTTTGCAATCAGAAGGGAAAAAAAAGTCAGAAAGGAAACATTGAGGAACGTCAGCTTCTAGCCATGATGGAATAACAGAGACTGATTTACTCTGTCACATTAAATAACTAGAAAAACACAAAATTTATGAAACAACACAAGTTTTTAGGCTGGGCACAAGACAGTGAACCTTGAGAAAAGGAAATAAATGAGGTGAGACCTAACAGCACCCCAGCTCACTGCCTGGAGAGAGTTTCCAGGCCACAGAGCAGGGAGGGATAAAGTAGGAGCAATGATCCCCAGAGCCTACAGAGGGCCACGAGTAGTTCATGCTCCAACCAGCCAGCATGGAAAGACCTCCTAAGACATGGAGCTTCAGGTTGAGTCCTCAGGAGAATACCACTTCAATACCCAGCCTAAATTAGCTTAGACTAGATATTGGAAAACTTTTTCTTAAAGAATCAGACACTAAATATTTTAGGCTGTGGGTCATATAGCCACTGCTGAGACTACCTGATCCCACTGCTAAAGGACAAGAGTGCCCCTAGACAACACGTAAACAAACAGGTGCACCTGTGTTCCAATGAAAGGAACGTAACTGCGTCCCAGGACAAAGTCCGACAATACTTACAGGAATGCAAAAATCTCCAGCACTAAACAATATAGAATTCTCAATATTTGGTCTCCAATCAAAAGTTACCAGACATACGAAGAAGAAAGAAAATACATATCCTAACGAGGGGGGGAAAAAACAAAAGGAACAGAAAGAAGACTACAAGGCATATGACACATTGCTTATAACCAGTGATAAAGAGAAAAATTTTAAAGTAGGCAGAGAAAAAAGACAAAGAATAAAGATTGACAACTGACTTTTTGTCAGAACCAATGCAATCCAGAAGATAGTAATATCTTTAAAGTACTGAAAGAAAAAATAGTTAACCTAGAATTCTATACCCAGCAAAAATATTTTCCAAAAGCAGAGCTGAAATAAAGACATTTCAAACACAGAAAGAAAGAATTTGTTACAGACCAACACTATTAGAAATGTTAAAGAAAGTCTTTTAGGCAGAAGGCTAATGATAGCAAACGGAAATTTGGATCTACACAAAGGAATGAAGAACACCAGAAATAAAAAATAGTTTTCTTACTTTAAAAAATTTCCTTAAAAGAGAAATGACTGTTTAAAGGAAAAACAGCAACTATATTTATGGGGTTTCTAGTACATATATACGTACAATTAATGACAACAACTGCACAAAGGCAGGACAGGGAAAGGGGTGGAAATACAGTGGTTTCAGGCTCTTACATTAAGCATCAAATGGTATAATACTTGAATAAAGTCTATGATAAATTAAAGATTTATACTGTAAACCCTAAAAGTACCTCTTAAAAAAAAGAGAGGAATAGCTAATTAAACCAACAAAGGAGATAAAATGGAATCATACTGATGACAAATAGGCACAAGGGATCTTTTTAGGGTGATAGAAATATTCTTTTTTTTTTTTCCTTTTTGTCTTTTTTTTTTCGTGTCCGGCAACGGATCGCAACCCTCAGTGTCGCGCCCGTACCGGACCGGGACCGGCAACGGAATCGCAACCCTCGGTGTTGCACCCGCACCTCGCTCAGCCAGTGAGCGGGAACCGGTCTGTATGTGGGATCCGAACCCTTGGCGGGAGCGCCACCGCGCTCCCAAGCGGCGAACTGTAGCAGTGCGCCACCGGGCCGGCCCATTAGGGTGATAGAAATATTCTAAAACTGAATTGTTGTGATAGTTGCACAACGAACCGGTCTGTATGTGGGATCCGAACCCTTGGCGGGAGCGCCACCGCACTCCCAAGCGGCGAACTGTAGCAGTGTGCCACCGGGCCGGCCCATTAGGGTGATAGAAATATTCTAAAACTGAATTGTTGTGATAGTTGCACAATTATGTAAATTTACTAAAAATCATTGAATCATACTTAAAATGGGTGAATTTTATGGTATGTAAATTACACCTTAGTAAAGTTGATAAAAAATGAAATCATTAAAAAAGCACTTAATTCAAAAGAATGAAGTAGGAAGAAAAAAGGGAACACCAAAACACAGATGGAACAAATAGAAAACCAACAGCAAGATGATAGATTCAAACACATGCATTAAAAAGTAGAGAGATCTAAACAATTTTCATTTTCAAAAGTGTAATGGATTATACTATCTGATTTCAAGGCTTCTTATAAAGCTACAGTAATTATGACAATGTGGTATGGGCATAAAGAAAAAAATACAGATGACTGGAACACAATAGACTCCAGAAATAGATGCATGAATACATGGCCAATTGATTTTCAACTAAAATGCCAAGGCAATTCAATGGGAAGTACCATCCCCAAAACAAACAAGCTATCTTACCTCACACCACAAGCAAATTTAACTCAAAATTAATCAGAGACCTAAATGTAAGAGTTAAAGTTATTAAACTTTCAGAGGAAAACACAGAAGAAAATCATATGTGAACTTGGGTAGGGCAAATATTTTTAAAAATAGGATATAAACCATAAAAGAAAAAATTGATAAATTGTACTCCTCCATCAAAGGAAACAGCAAGAAAAAAAAAATGAAAAAGCAAGCTACACACTGGAAAAAATATTTGCACAACATATCAGATAAAAGAGATATATACAGAATATATAAATAACAATTGCAACTCAGTGATATGAGGAAAGAACCTGATAAAGTGGGTAAACAGGCATTTCATCAAAGAGCAGATATAGCTGGCAAGTAAGCACAATGAGGCATAACTACGTATCCCCCTTCAATGGCTAAAATGAAAGACTGACAGCATCGAGTGTTGGTGAGGATGCGGGAGCAACAAGAACTCTCAGACATTGCTAATACAGATGCAAAACAGTGCAGGCACTTTACAAACCAGGCAGTTTCATATAAAATTACACTTACCATAGGACCCAGAAATCCTACTCCTAGGTATCTACCTAAGAGAAATAAAAACATATCTGCATAAAGATTTATATGTCAATGTTCATAGCAGCTTTAGTCATAATAGCCGTTTGGAAACCACTTATATGTCCATCAACAGGTAAACAAGTAAACACACTATGGTGTGTATATATATATATATACAGGTGGATATAACTACAGAGCCATTAAAATGAACGAACTACCAATACAAGCAGCAACATAAATGAATCTCAAGACCACCACGGTAAGCGCAAGAAGCCAGGCACACAAAAAAATTAAATACTATGTGATTTAATTTAAATGAAATTCTAGAAAAGACAAAATTATAGTGATAAAAAGCAGGTCACTGCTTGCTAGCTGTCGGGGGTAGAGGTAAGGGATTAACCACAAAGAGAAATGAGGGATCTTGGGGGTGATGAAAATGTTTCATAGTATGATTGGGGTAGTGGCTATATGACTTTGTACATTTGCCTAAACTCATTGAATTGCATACTTAAAATTGATTTTACTGCATTAAATTACATTTTAATAAAGCCGACAAAAAAAATTAAGTGTATTGGTATCAGTAATTAGATCAAAGAGGTATACAGGAGACTATCCATAGGGAAAATATTCAAACTTCTACATTTAAATAATCTTTTAAAATATTTAGTTTGGTTTATATTTTACAGTTTACATAATATATTTAGCATATGCATATAATTTAACAATGAATATTCATATATTGAGGCACATACTCTATTTTTTCACTGATAGGGATGAGCAATTTAAAACATTTGGAGACCTCAAGAGTTGCTTGATGTAAGGGCAGGTGAAGTGGTGAGGTAGAAGCAGAAACCAGAGTGTAACAGGAGTTGAGAAGTGGAGATAACAAGTAGACTTCTCTTAAGACGCTTGGTGGAAAGAGAGGTATAGCCACTGGGATGATGGAGAGTTGAGAGAAGCCGATTATTGTTAGGACGGGTCATTTCAGCATGTGTTTAAAGGAGGGAGTCAGAAAAGATGGATTGATAATATAGTAGAGAGAGAGAAGGAAATACTGTGGATGAGGTTCCCAGAGTTTGCAGAAGGACGTGGTTCTGGGGTCTCAGTGAAGAATTGCTAGACAGAGAAAGTTGTAAAGTTGATGATTTCATTTTTAAATAAATTATTAAGTAAGGTCATCAGTATATTGATGATGATAAGCTAGGCAGGGTAGGAGAAGTCGTCTTTGTAATAACCAGCCTGGGAAATAGTAACTGGAAAGAGTTGAATCCCACCCCCCGTCCCCATACACATGTAAGTAGTTGTGAAAAAGCACTAGAGCTTCTACCGTGAAGTTATTTTTATGGTGCTGCTACCCACTGCATGCTCGTATTTCCACCCTAACCCTTAGACAGTTGACAGGAGGTAGCCGCTGTCGGCACAGCACTAAAGAAAACGTCTCCTTATGCCTACTCTAGCGATAGATGGCCCAGCAAGTGGAAACCGGTGAACTGATATCCCTATCTCTGTGTCCCTCTGTAATTCATCCACCGCCCACAGCATCTTGGACCAACACTCCCATTTCCCCCTCAGAAGCTAATTTTGGTCCTACTGGTCAGTGCTAACCTGGGTGTGGTGGCTGCGTGGGTGGGGACCACCAGTAAGTAAAGGAAGTGGGACTGGTGAATGAGGTGGGGGCCTCCTCCGGTACTGCCTGACTCACCCGAGACCATGGGAATGGGGAGCTCGGGGCTGGGGGCACCATCTCTGTGCAGCACCAGGGCCTTGAGGGGCATCATTAGTGGTTACGAATGCTTGCCCAGCGCTTCTGACAGGATGGCCTCGGGCCTGCCCACATACCATTTGGGTGATTATGTCCTCTTTCCCCTCCTGCAGATTCAGTGAACTCAAGCCATGGACTTCCCGACTCGACCTCTCTGTGCTGACCTGAGGATACGGCGAGCTGAGCTTTAGGATGGCTCTTCTTTCTAAACTCCTTCCACCTGCCTCCCTCACTAGTCCACGCTGGAGGCTGCAGGACTCAGAGGGCCTCTGACCACCATCTCGTCTCATCGGCAGCAATGCCTCTTCTCCCCAAGGCATGCAGACGGCCTCTACTGCTACAGTGGATACCTGTGTAGGGCACTTCTGTTTCTCTCTCTGCTTTTAGTAACTTCACCATTTCTGCTCTGAAGAAACAACCCTCCTTCACTTTTCAGTTGATGTGGTTCAGGTGGTGCCTGGGTGGGCATAAGAACAGCCTGGCTCCTCAGAACACTGCAATCTCTTAGCCACAATGACTGGTTCAACAATGGACGTGGGAGCAAAAGAGACAAGACCCAGTTCTGAGAGTTTTGTGGAACTCTTAGGAAGAGGTAATCACCCTTCCCCGCACGTGTTATTGAGAGCATGGAATATAGGCCAAAAGTTACTGGCAGCTTTTTTTTTTTTTTTTAAGATAATGAAATTAATGAACCTTATGTGCCAAGAACTGCCTCAAGTGTCTTTGTATGTGAGACACTCCATGAATTGTAAGTTCTATTATGCAGGTGGCGTGTTTTGGAGGTCAACAGCACTGACTCTAGAACCAGGCTGCCTGGGTTTGAATTCTGGCTCCATATTTACTAGGCATGTAAGAGGCAATATTTACAATATTGTAACATGTTACAATACATGTAACAGGCAATATTTTTTGTGCCTCAGTTTACTCATCTACCAAACGGGACTAATAATAACAACTTCACCGGTTGTTGTGAAGATTAGTGAGTTTATACATATAAAGAGCTTAGAATACCAGGCTCCCAGCCAATGTTCAATAAATTTTAGCTATGACTATCAATATCATCATCATTTCTAATTTAAAGACAAGGAAACTGAGGCACAGAAATGTTAAGAGACTTGTCTAAGGTTGTACAACTAATAAATAAATGATGGGCTAGGGATTTGAACTAAGACTGTTTCTGGCTCCAGAGACTGTGTTCTTAACCAAACAATAGTTCCTTTGCTTTGACACCCCTCAGGGAGAGTCTAACTGAAGATGGAGAGCTAAAACACAGCAAGAAGAGCTGAGAGATGGGGAGAATAAGACAGAGTCCTGAGGAATCACCAGAGCCCCTTGAGCCAGTCAAGGGAGAAGTCAAATCTACCCCTGGAGTTTTCAATAATATTAATCAACAAAATTCCTTTTACCACAGTCCAGTTTCAGTTGGGATATCCATCTCTTGCACACTTGCCTAATACAGCAATTAAAATCTCATCCCCATTGCTGTTCTTGTATTCTGGACCTGCCTGGTCCAAGGAGAATCCCTATGAATCTACTCTAGGGTTACGAAAACAAAGCTGTTCATTTGTTTGGTCATTTGTTCATTTCCTTCAAGCACCCTCTATATTTCAGGCACTGTATGAGCTGCCAAGACATTCTGGGTAGATTGGACAGAAGGCATTTCTGCATGAAAATATCAATGGTATTCCCACCAGCACTTCAATTAGGGCCAACTCCAGCCTTAGGCGGAACCTCCGTTTTCCCACCTGTCAGAACAGAAGTCTCTAAGATCTTAGGATCTATGCCAGATCTTTTCTAAGCTTTGCATATCCATTGCTACAGCCGGACTCTAGCTTGTCCTTAAATGGAAGAGGTAATGGGGAATTTCTGCACAGACTAAATTATTCATTTCCACTGAGCCACACAAGCAGCATTCAATCTCCATCTCTGGACAGTCTTCCTAGATCAAAATATTTGATTGAGATCCAAACAGGAAATGCAGGCACCAAATGGGTGACTTAGAAGGCCAGGGCAAAGCCCTCCACCAGCAAGGTGGGTTGTGTCCTCCTTTGCATCATATTTACTTACAGAGAACCCTTAAGGTGAGATCCAAACAGGAAATGCAGGCACCAAATGGGTGACTTAGAAGGCCAGGGCAAAGCCCTTCACCAGCAAGGTGGGTTGTGTCCTCCTTTGCATCATATTTACTTACAGAGAACCCTTAAGTGCTGGGAATACTTTTGATTTTTACATCACAGGCGTCATAGAAAATATACAATGAAAGGCCCAGCGATTCCTTGGAGAGTTCATTGCTGTCCTCCATCTCCTTTGATTCCCCTGCCTCCTCTCCACAGCCTTTGAACTTCTGAAAAGACACTTTGAAGACATGTCATAAAGCAATTTTTTATTCATGCTCCTCCCTTTGATGATCTTGCTGTTTGTCTGAACTACAGCATCTACAGGATGTCAGGCTGGGAGAGCTGAAAGGCAATACTGACAAGGAAGGGCCAAGTGAGAAAGAGCCTGAGCCACACTTGTCAATAGGAAGAAAGAGGAATGAGGAAAGAATGAGACCAGAGGGACCCGAGCAGAATTTCTGGCCTCCCTTGCACATCTCATCCTTCCAGCGTACCAGAGCTCAGCAACCGTTCACAGCCTGTAAAATGTTTTGCTCAGATGCTTCCCTCCTACTCTGACCTCAAAAACTAGAGTTCTCTGCTCAGCCCCAGATTCCTGTAATAACCAGCTCCTACTTGATGAAAAGTATTATTGGTTTTGATGTTTCCAATGTCCCCATTTTCCCTGCTGAAAGATTCATTCATTGCAGTGCTAACAAGACACCATGAGCAGGGGAAAGGAACAAAAGACAGAGAGTGTGTGCTGCGGAGGCAGGCGGGTCTACAAACACACACCTTTTTTCACCTTGCCCACTGAGTAAATGATTGAAAACTAAGACTTTTTATAGATGACTCCCAAGAACCCTAAGTCAGTTACTCAGGAAATAGCCAGTAGCCCTGAACACAGCAGCCCTGGCTCCCCCGGCCTGAGGCCACTAAGCTGCAGTGAGACCCAATCCTGAGCTGTGCCCTACCCAAAGGGAAAACAAATCATTCTGGTCTTTGATGCAGTGAGTCTGATTAGTAGTAAGGAATGGGATGTGAGGGTCAGGGGTGGGGAGAAAAGCCTTCATCCAAATGTAAATATCAAACATTAGAATCAATTAAACATTCAGAGGATTTGGGTGTTGGTGGAGAGGGTGAAGATTTCATTTGCTCACAAATGTTTAGGGGGAGCCTATGAAGCCCTGGGAGGACAAGAGTAAGCAAACTACACAGGGTCTCTGCCCTCGTGGGGCTAAGAGTTTAGGGAGAGGTCGGATGTAAAACAATTCTTCTCATGTGTGTATGATTATAAATTGAGACATGTCTTGCAGGTAAGTATAGGGTGTTATGAGAACATTTAATCCAGACACACCATTTGGACATGAGTGACAGGCTACCTGAAGATCCAGAAAGGCCTATTCAAAGGAGTGACATTTAAGCTGAGACCAAAAGGGGAGAGGGAGCTAGGCAGGCAAAGAGTAGGGAACAGCATGTTATACAGAGGGAACAGCATTT
>NW_007727711.1:236065-250094 GCF_000696425.1 Galeopterus variegatus | reverse complement strand
GAGAGGGAGCTAGGCAGGCAAAGAGTAGGGAACAGCATGTTATACAGAGGGAACAGCATTTCAGACAAAAGAAATGGCATATGAGATGGTCTGGCTTAGGGGAAGACAGATTAGAGTCTAGTGCAAGCAGGGGATCAGTTAGGAGTAAAGATTCAGCAATTGTGTACTGAGCCCCATGACATGCCAGGTATAGTTCTGAGCACTGGGAACACAGCAGGAACACAATTCACAAGGTCCCTGCCCTTTGGAGTTTACATCCCAGATGCTGCTGACCTAGTTGGAAACCAGACTTTGGCAGAGCTGCCAATGATTCAAACCACGTGCTGAGGGAAAGTATGGGGCTACTTCATAATCAAGGTTTTCTCATCTGAAAGGCTCCCAGCATAAAGGGAGAAGTGACTCTCATTCCTTATCTGCTTAGATATATGCAAGACTGAGATCACCTTGGGAATACACCAGGGTGACAGAACAATTGCATCAGACGAGAAGGAGACCCACCGTCCATACTGGGAATCCTGGCTCACCATGGAAAGGGGTCTGGAAGTGATTGCCAACTCTGCCATTGACCAGCTAAAGTTTTTTTTTGTTTGTTTTGTTTTTAAAGATGACCAGTAAGGGGATCTTAACACTTGACTTTAGTGTTGTCAGCACCACGCTCTCCCAAGTGAGCTAACTGGCCATCCCTATATAAGATCCGAACCTGCGGTCTTGGTGTTATCAGCACCACACTCTCTGTTTTGTTTTTAAAGATGACCAGTAAGGGGATCTTAACACTTGACTTTAGTGTTGTCAGCATCACGCTCTCCCAAGTGAGCTAACTGGCCATCCCTATATAAGATCCGAACCTGTGGTCTTGGTGTTATCAGCACCACACTCTCCCCAAGTGAGCCACGGGCCGCCTAGACCAGCTAAATTTCTGAGGATCCTTCTGGCACACAGCACACTGGTTTAGGGCATAGGATTTTTTGAGTCAAGCCATCCCAGTTTCTTATTCCAGCTCTGCCACTTGTCAACTAGGCCCAGAACTTCACCTCTCTGATCTCCAGTTTCTTAGTCTATAAAATAGGGTTAATGGGACCTTCACTTCAGAGTAGTTGTTAGGATTAAAGGAGTTAGTGCTATGTGCCATGTGACACACAGCAAATGCTCACTCAGCATCAGCTACTATGACTATTACAATTGTGATATAACCCACCCCCAACTGGAGGCGCCTGATTTAATGTAATTTTCATAGATCACAGAACTACAACTCAGGCAATTAAGTACAATTAGTAATCCTCTCCCCTTTATTCATACATTGCCAGGGAAACCAAGGCACAGTTCAGCATCTAGCCCAGCATAACCCCGGGACTTCAAAGCCAGGAATGTTCATTTCTGAGAACAGTGAAGCAACCACAGGAAGCATGCTGCAGAAGGGAACAACTGGCTGAATTAGTCCCATGGGAATTACTCGGAAATATCTTTCATTCAAAAAGACTTTGTGAATTTTCCATTGCAAATATTTAATATCGAATTGGGTTCTCTCTTCCGCCTCTGTCAGTGGAGTGCTCAAAATAATTTTAATATTAGCCTAAGCCAAGTAAAATTAGGAAAATAAATCTGCAACACTTCCTTCCCCTCTCCCTCTCTCTCCCTACCCACAACACATCCCAAAGTCAAAGTTCAGTGATTTGAAGTCTTTGGCAGCCCAGCAACACCAAAGATGAGCAGACACTTTCAAAGCAGATGATATGGTTCAAACGTTGACCTACCGTGCTATTTATAAAGTTTATGATTTTAGGCTAATAACTTATGCTCTTTAAGCCTGTTTCCTCTTTCAGGACAATAAGAGTACTGGGTTTCTGTGAGAATTCAATGAAACAAAATGCGTAAAGCACTGAGCACACAGGAAAAGTTCCACAGATGTTGGCTAGTTGCTATTATTTCTACCACCTGTTTGAGTCCCACTCTATGATCTAGGTCATCCAGAGAGAACCTGGGTGTAGCTGGACCAGCCGACTCTGAGCTGACCAAGGCTATAGCTGACCAAGGAGACAAATATCCTCAGCTGGAATGGGTTGAGAAGGCTTAGCATCCTGCTTGTGCATCAACAGACCACACTCAGAAGGAAAGATCTGTGTGAAATTAAAAGAATCCACTAGTAACTGAGTGAAACTTCACTGGTGCCAATAGACCTGTCGTCTTCTGTTTCTCATAGTTTCCAATGCCCAAATCAGAGTAGACAGCAGATTAGAATCCTACACTTTTAAGGCATGTTCAAGGACCTCTACAGATTTTTCTTTTCTTACCTCCTCCCTTCCTTCTTTCTTCCCAGCAGTGAACAATGCCAAGTCTCTGACCTCATGGAGCTTACAGTCTAGGAGGGAGGACAGACCATAATGTCATAAATTAGGAAAAATCCTGTGAAGGAAACAAAGTGGGTGATGAGACAGAGAGGGACTGAGGGATGTACCCTTAGACAGGGTGGTCAGGGAAGGCTGCCCTGAGGAAACAACATTTGACCAAGGTTGCACCAGTCACACAGAACAGGTTATCTTGCTAATTATTTTCAAGGCAAAAATGCAGACCCAATGATGAAGTGTTTGAGACAAGCGAAAGAAGAAGGATTAGACGGGGCAGAGAGTCTTTCTATTTAATCAGTCTCTTCTCTTCCCTCCTCACTAACCCATGCAAAAGTTAGCACAGGATGGACCCCAGGAGAATCTAACACACCTCCCCACAGATGGCCCTGAAGCATCACCAGAAACACAGTTGTGCCAGAACCACCACCGCACTAGTAACCACCATACCAGCAATCACTTAATGAGCCCATGTTCTGCGCGGGGCATCGGGCTGCCCACTTTCTGTGCTTTCCCTCATTTTTATCCCCACAACAATGAGATGATGATGATACTATCACCATCCACATTTTACTGATAGGGAAACCTAATCTCAGGGAGGTTAAGTGATCCAGCATTGCACAGCTGATATGGGGTGGGACAGGGATTCTACGGGGTGGGCACTGTAAACACAACAGGTGCACAGAACAGCCAAACACGGCACTGCCTCTCCAGCACTTCAGTCTAATAGGAAAGACAGAGATCGACAAGTTTATACACAAATAATTCATTACTACTGGGATGAGAGCGGAGAAGTTTAGGGTTTGATGAGAGCAGCTGAGAGGGGAGACCACAGAGACTTATCTGAGGCAGACACCCAGTGGTTGAATGAGGGTTAAGTGGGTGAAGAGAGGCGACATCAACATGCCAAGTATCAGGAGCTGCAGTTGCAAAGACAGACCCTGAAAAGAAGCCAGTAAGCTGGAGGAACTGAAAGAAAGCTGGAGGGACTGGGATGCACTGAGGTGAGCAAGGGAGGGGGTAGCAGGAGGTGAGCCTGCAGAGGTTGGCAGGGCAGGAAAGGGAGAACGTGATAGAGGCCAGGCTGTGGGGAGCTCGAAAAAGCCAGGCTAGGGGACTTCCATCAATAGGTGTGAGGGACTCAAACATTGCCACAAGCAGAGCTGCACCTCAGGAAGGTGGGAGGAGACACATGTCAGGCTATTTGAGAGGAAGCAGGGCTGACATATGGAAACAACAAACATAATCCAGGTAAAAGGTAATGAGTATGTTGAGGGGGGAGGCATGGCAGGAGAAATAAAGAGGAGGGAAAGAATTCAAGAGAGACAGCAGAGAGAGGTGGGACAGGACCCCAGAAATGCCTAGAGGTCAAGGGAAAAAATGGAGTCACAGCTAGGGACTGAGAGCATGGGGCCAGTTAGCAACCAGCAGGAACAGCCGGGGCTGTTGAGTTTGAGCATGCTGAAGGTGAGGCCTGTTGGAATGACAGCTACTAAGTTCTGTGCAGGGAACCTTGATATGCTCAGGGAAAGCACAGCCATTCTTCCTGTTGCACACACTGGAAAGCTGAGGCTCAGGGAGGAAGCGATCAGGCCATTCACATGTTCATTCACGGTAGAGCTGGGAGCCAAATCCAGGCCTCTCCAGGCCAAAGCCCACCTCCTGACACCAGCCCATGCAGCAGCCCTGCAGCTCTGCATCTCTTCTTTGGGCTTAAATCTTTCTTTCATTTACACCCATTTGCTTATGTTCTGCCATCTAAAGAAAAGGAGGCTTTCTGATGAACCACCCTGCTCAGGCCCAGGGACTGCTAACTGACAATTCTTGGGCAAAGCAAAACACACAAATGAGTTTTGTTCGATACACACGAAAAATTTTTAAACATGGATTTGTTATCAACATTTAAAAATTAGAAAGTATTACATACAAATCCATTAAAGCTTCTCTTTAAAAATGAATCATTTGATAACATTGGGCCCATATTCTCATGTGGCAATACCGTCTTGAGTTGAGAAACAGCTGCCTTCTTAGGTGGGCACAAGCTTTCTAGTTCAGCAGTCTGCATCCCCAAACATCTAACAACCAAAATAGAAACTAAGATGTGTGACCACCCAGGAAATCTATTCTTTAAAACCAGTAGTCATTTTTATCTCAGGGACAGACAATAGGGAGTGGTGGGGACTGGGGTTAACCAGAGAATACAGTTTTCAATTAATGGGGAGCACCACCTTCCCAATCTGTGTAAGCATTTGAGTCTAACCTCTGAATATGTGCTGATGTTCCATTCTTACCAGAAGGTGAAGGAAAAGGGCTATTTTAATATTAATGCTTGGATCCCAGTCTGGGACCATCCTCCACCTTGCAACCATCACATCTCCACTCAGCTCCTGAGTTATTCACCCACTGTCACACAGATTCTAAGTTGTAATTCAAAAGATCGTTCAGTAGGGACTCAGAAGTGTATTTGCCTAGTACCATTTGGAAATAAATACAATCCAAGTGGAATAGGGCTCATGTTGAGGCTGGCTCAGGTCTTCAATGAAATGGAACATTCTTTCAGAGCAATATCTTCACAAAGGAACTGAGAAGGGAAAAATCTGATTATAGAACTTCCTCTCTCTAGCTGAGGTTTGGCATAGAACAGAAAAATGAAACACACCCCTTACTTCTCTCCAGAAAATCCCAATACAGAGAATGGGAGCCAAAATGTAAAAGGGGAGCGGGGAGACATCAGTAAAATGATGAGCAAGATCCCTGTGTTCTGCTGTGAAGGTACACATGTGGCTATTATGTCAGGCATCCTGGGTCCTTGCTGTTCAGGATGACAGGAAATGCCCCATATCTCCAAACACTCTCTAATGCTCAGCATTCCCGCTTTCTCTCATTTCATCTTACTGGAATCTCTGAAGTCTACTGAGGATGTGTTAGTAACAGAGCAGCTCCTGCCCACTGGAGAGCAAGGCTTGCCTTCCAGACTTTATAGAAGCCGCCCACACGTGCAAGTTTCCTAAGTTTCGTTCTGTAACTAGCAGTTCTCCGGAGAACCCTACTGCTGAAGGGTTATACATAGGGTATATTAGGGTTAAGTGATGAGCGACCACAGACATGTTCCCACCCCTTACAGAGTTTACAGCCAAGTAGGGGAGACAACCAGTAATCAAATAATCCCACACATACAGGAATGCATTATTCAAAACGGAAATGTATTCTGAAGGAAGGAGACATAGTCCTACATGTGTACAGAACAAGGTTATCAGGCATAGTCAGGATGGGCAGGGAAGGCTTCCTAGGGTAGCAGTTTGCTAATTGAAAGAGGTGGGGCAGGGAAAGCATTCCAGCAGAGGGAACAGCAGCTGCCAAGACCCTAAAGAAGCAGGGAGCATGGCATGTCCAGGACTTAAGAGAGGGTTCCTGCAGCTGAGCCTGGACTGTAGGGGGCAGGCCAGCAGTGAGGAGGCATCTGGTAAGCATCTCTGTACCTGCAAGGCTGCAGTGCGGCTCATCCAACCTCCCCAGACCCTGGGTCAGAGCATTCTTTGGAGACCTCCCCCACTGGCTACCAATACAGGAAGTACTCAGTAAGGACAGGCTGAATGAGTGTATGAGAAGAACAGTGGTGAGGACAACAGCTCGTGGTGGACACAAATGGAGGAATTAACGCAAGACTAAATTAAATATGCGACAACCAGCATAAAGCTAGAGCAGACATATAAACGTAACTTTAACTTCAGTGCAGCTAAGTCCTGGAGACGGTCCTCTGCAAACCAGGATTCCTTCCTCTCTATCTCTGATTCTGAAGCTTGGAGCTGGTTGACGGTAGCATTGTGGCCCTTACATACCTGAGAACACCCTTCCCAGCCTCTGGTCAGCTGAGCCCAGACAGGAGGCCATTGAGCACAAGCACGGCTGACATGCGCCTCCAGCTGGAACAGGCAGGTATCTTGCTGTGCCTCATGATCTGTTTCCTCTTAAGCTTTGGGTTCACTCCAGTGTGGTTGACTTGAAGGACCTGAAGCAAAGGTAGGGGGCTGTACAGGAAGGCAAGTAGGGAGAGCAGGTGGGAGGCAGAATTCCCCAGAGACGCCAGCCCACAACCAAATTAGAAACTTCCCAGGACGGGCCGGCCCGGTGGCGCACTGGAGAGCGCACTGCTTGAGAGCGTGGTGGCGCTCCCGCCGAGGGTTCGGATCCCATGTGGAGACTGGTTCCTGCTCACTGGCTGAGCGCAGTGCAGGCGCAACACCGAGGGTTGCGATCCCGTTACCAGTCAGTAAAAAAGACAAAAAAGGGGAAAAAAAAAAAAAAAAAAAACTTCCCAGGAGGCAACAGGAGCACTGTATTTTTTTCTAGGATGTGGTGATGTCACCGACAAAGGGGACAAACTGAAGACAAGACGAGGGAACAAGAGACATTCCCACCAACCTCTCCAGAAGGCCAAGTCCGTGCCTCTGAAATTACCTAGGTATACCTTCAAATACAAATATAAATCAGGATTTTTAAATTATCCTTTGTGATACCTCTAAATTCTTGCAAACGACACCTTGAATTTATAATTTCTTTAATTTGTGGAAGCGATTTCATTCCAACCTGGCAACCACTCTTGGGGTGCTTCAAACAGCAGCTGTTGATCTTTTTAAAGCATGTCTCCGTCCATGACACTCCCCTTTATCAACTCTCCAGGGGCTTCCCATTGCACCTAAAATTAGATCAAAAAGCCACACTGTGATCTGGCCCCTGACCAGGTCATGAACCCCATTCTCATACTCCCACGGCTTGCTCACAATTCTGCAGTCAAACTGGCCATCCCTCAGTTCCCCAACTAGGCCAAACACTTCCAGCCTCCAGGCCTTTGCACATGCTGTTCCATCTGCCTGGAATACCATCACCATCGCCTCTGCCTCCTCACTGGTATTTTCTCATCTTTTGGGTCTCAACTTAAATATCATCACCCCAGGGAGAGACCTTCCTTCAAAAGTATCCCATCAAAAGTAATACTATTCTCCACTCTGTCCCATCTTATCTCAGGTCCTATTTATTTTTTAGAGCAGACATACTCCAACCAGGAATTCTCTTCCATCCCTCACAGCATTTTTCACTTTTCTGTAATTTACTCATTTATCCTCAGGCTCTCCCACTAGACTGTGAATGACCAACCACAGCCGCCCTGACTCAGATGTCTCCCTATCACCAGCACACTGTCCAGCATGAAGGTACTCAGCTACTGCTAACTGTTGATCAAACAAGCTGGGTAGTCTGCAAAACGACTGTTCTGGACTCCTCAAAAATGTCAGTTCATGAGAGAGAGAAGAAAAAGGCGGTGGAACCATTCTTGATTAAAGGACACCAAAGGGACATGACCATTTAATGCAATATATATCTTTGAGAGGCCTGGATCAGAAAGAAAAACTAACAATAATAAAGGATATGATAAAGATAATCAAGAAAATTTTGATATGGGCTGTACATTAGAGAAGAGTATTATACCGATGTTAAATTTCATGAGTATGATCATTTCACCACTGTTAAGTAGGAGAATGCAAAGATGCACGCTCAAGCACTTTAGGAGAAAAACGTCAGGGTATCTGCAACGTAATTTCAAGTGCCCCAGCAAAAATAAATGTATAGGTTATGTCTACACATAGCCACATATAACACTGTTCTCTTATAATTTTTCTGTGGGTTTTTAAATTTTCAAAGTAAAAAGCTAGGGGAAAATAATAATAGATGGATAAATGTCAGAATTCTCTTATTTTTGGTTGAAGTGACGTGATACATACAAGATCATATGAATAGTCTCTGGCACAGTTGAGATTATGACCAAAATATCCAAACTCCAAAATCTTTTGAATCTCCATTGCATAAAACATCTACTTGGACTAGTGACAGTCTCAGACAGGTAACTTTCAGGGCCCTGAAATGAATTACTGGGTGGATATGCATCAGCTTAATTAAAAAAAAAATAAAACACATAGGATGATTTTAATCTGGGACTCTTGCTTCCAGACATTTTACCTTATAAAATAAAAGCCTTCTCATTTGCATACCTCTAGCCCTGAGCCAAGTAATCAAATGTCACCCCTTTCCACAAGCCCAATGCAATGTGAGTGAGCCCTTTCCACAAGCCCAATGCAATGTGAGTGAGCCCTTTCCACAAGCCCAATGCAATGTGAGTGAGCCCTCAGATAATAGTGAGGAGCTAGACAACTGGGGGGTCGGAGGGAGGGGGAAACAAGCCTAGCACTAAAGTTTTGATTTTCTATTTTTGTTAAAATTCTTAAGTCTAAGCTTTCCTTTTTCTTTTCAACCCAGGACCCTTGGTGCCTGTGCAACTGTGCATGGTCAAACTCCTATTCATCCCTCAAGTCCCAGCCTAGACTCCTCTTCCTCCGAGAAGACTTCCTTGACTTCAGGATAGTTTAGGAGCTGTTCATCTGGGCTTCTACAACCCCTCTAATTTCTCTATTAAAAATTAAGCCTCATTACACTAATTTTTATCACATACTTGCCTGTCCATCTCCAATACTGGGGCACACCCTCTACAGGGGCAGGAGCTGGGATGTCACTGCTGAGCCCCTGCCTAACCCATAGAGGACACGAGCTAATCCACTGAGCTGATCACTGAAACAGCTGGCCCAGCCCCGCTCCTTCCCAAATCTTAGATGACTTGTGGAGGGTGGGCTGAGGCCAACTCTCCTGCAGTAATTCAGCCTGTTGTTTCAGGTGTCCTGTATCACATCCCCTTCGGGACAGGAAGTGTCCTGTGTCACTGTTTTCTCCTCTTGTTCTGATATCAAAGGCTTGACCAGGGAGTTCCTGAAGGAAGATCAGGGGGCTTGGGTCCAGTTACCCACCACCTGCTAGAACAGTGACTTGGCCCCACTGCCAACTAGGAAACAACACACCCTTTATTAAACAATAACAACCTAATACACACTGCTCTTTCCATCCAGTCATCTCAGCTCAGGGGTCAGCTTTAAAGCCTTGCCAGGGTGGGATGAGCAGAATGGGTTTCATGAGCAGGAGGAGGGGCAAGAGATTCATGGACGCAAATTCTTTGCATTCCATGGATTTGGTTGTGGAGAGGTTTTCTGATCATTCTATGCCTTTCCAAGGAGATTCCAAACAGAAACTGTACCCCATTGGTATCTATGACGGTAACTGCAACCCAACACAATGAGGAAGAAAACAATTGCTTAACAGTCAGAAAAGGCAGGTTGGATTCCCAGCTCCTCCCCTCCATAGCCTATGAGCTCAGCAGGTTATTTAGCCTTTTGGAGCCACAGTTCCACTTTCTATGAATGGTGGTTGATACCTTTTAATCTAGATAAGAAAAGACATTATAAACGATATGTTATACATCATGCAAATGTTTGCTGTGATAACTTTAGGCACCAAGAACTATAAATCTGTGATAGGATTCAGGAAAACCACTGCCTTGAATGGCTCAGCAGCAGGAACTGGGAGAGTCTGACAGAACTGGTTTGCTAGGAGTCACAGGGCAGGACTGGGGGGACCTGCTGGGACTCCATGAGGCACTCAGTCAAAGATAGGAAACTTGGTGGGCCCAGGTGAGCACACAGAGTAGGGCAGATGCTGCAGATCTTTTTCTTGTCTGCCCCTCAACCCTGAGCCCCAGGTTTTCAAAAGTTGAGTAGTTGATATGGTGACACTCTCCCCCCACCCAGAGGAAGAACTTAGGCCCAAATTCCATGTGTTTCTGTATAAGGAAATGTTTGCCAACCTCATTTCTGCCAAGGACCCTCTGCAGCAAAGGTGCAGTAGACGTGCCAGCTCCCCACTTCCAGCTCCTTCTTGTGCTATGTACCTGGGCTCAAACGTCACCATCTCAGGTGGGCATCCCCTTGCTTCTCCGTCACAGCATCCCTCCACAGCAGGGCTTCCAGGGTGTCACATGTTCATGTTTTACATCTTGACTCTGTCCCCATGGACCATAAACATCATGAGGCCTCAGTCCTTCTCTTGTGTTCCACCGGTGCCTGGCAGTGAAGTGCTCAACAAATGCTTATTGATTGAACAAACAGATGGATGGACAAATGAATGAACTAACCAATTAAAGGAAAGCAGGGCTGAAGAGAGGGAGGAAATGCTGCCTTAGGCTTCCCAACCCTGGCAGATACACATTTAGTAGGAGTAGCAGTATCCTGGTGGAAAAACTTGAGACTAAACTTCGGGATTATGAATCCATGTTTTTAACTGCTTGGAGAAAGTGACAGAGAGAACTCTAACCAACTCATCTGTTCTGGTGGTTTGTACAAACTTGAACTTTGCCTTCTAAAGAGGCAGTCCTTGGAGAGGACCACAGACCCGACCAAGCCTCTAAGGATGATCTTGTGTGGCCCCAGGCAAGAGTCTCCATTGCTGCTTGAAATCTTTCACCCAAATCTAACGGGGCTGGAAGGGCCTAGAATCCCTAGAGCAACTCCCTTGGGAATGAGCTCACAGAATTACTATTCCCCTCAAACACAAGAGCCAAACCTCTGAGTATGTGCTATCCAAACTCAAGGCTGCAGTTCACCGTGCAAAAGGGAGGTCAGGGTGTAGGAATCTGGATGCTGCAGCCCACTGGAGGGGGGGAAGGGAAATCAAGCCCCAAACACAGCTAACCTTTGAGGGACATAATGGGCACGCCTGAAGCTTTTCTACCCAGCCTTAAGAAAATGTTTATGAAGAGAAACAGAGGGGAAGCAGGGAGTGGGGGCAAGATTATTAAAAATACAACTAGAGCCACAGGAAAGGAAATGTCTCTGCTATTACTCCCAGCAGGTCGCTATTGTGGACGAGAAGTAATACCACTTTAAAAGCGCCAAACAGGAAGGAAGGGCATGGGGTGGGGAGGGAGGGAGAGGAATAAAGGAGATCAGAGCGGCCAAAAAAAAAAAAAAATTAAAACAACAAATGTGCTCTTGGAGCAAAATTGTTCTGTAGGGGGACACCTCACTGCCAGTTTTTCTCTCTCTGTTTTAGAGAATTTTTTTTTCCTGGTGTACATTCTTTTTCCCTTTGGCAGGGAAGGCTGGGTCTTCTCTGCTTCTCTCCCCTTTCTTTTTCCTGTTTTCTTTCTGGCTCCCTTGCAGGCCTCCTACACCTTCTGGGTTCCAAGAGCATCCTGAAGAGATTTACTAACAGGAAGCCAAGCAAGGAGGGAATGGACACAGTCATTAGGTGACATAAGCCCGCTGACAAGCTGCCAACTCAGCCTATTGAAGATATAACTGAAAAGCCAGCATTTCACTCAAACTAGGTCACCTCCAGTGCTGTGCATGTCAGCTGGAAGTTCACCACAGACCGAGAACTGAGGAGCCAAGAGGTCAGTGGTTTCCCTCGGGGACTAGCAAAGGCCACACAAGGGGAAGATGAAGACTCAGGAGAATCTGTGAGAGTGGATGAAGTGGGAGAACGTGAGGAAGACACCACGGGCAGGCAAGCAGGTTTCCAAAAGCAAACTGCAGCGACGTGGCCATCGATGTCTGAGCAGGCCACTATGACATCCTGCGCCCCTTGCGTGGCTCTTGGCATTCTATTTCCATGCTCTTGCTTCTGTTTGCTTGCTAAGTTTCTCTTTATTGAACTACAGAAGTTCCCCAGATAAAGTGTCAGTTCCTTAAGTGCAAGGACTGTCTATTTTGTTGATGTCTTCAGTTTCACCAAATACTGAGGCAGACATTTAATGACGACTACATGGCTGTGAAAGAAACAATACAGTGAATTGGTTGAGCATATGGGCTCTGGGGTCAGTCAAACAGGCTTGACACTTGGTTCCATATCCTGTTAGCTCTGTCCCTTTGAGTAACTTTTGTAATCTCTGTATGCATCAGGTTCCTTTTTTTTTTTAAGTGGTTAGCTGGTATGGGGATCTGAAATCCAAACTTGGGACCTTGGTGTCATTATGCCACGCTCTTCAGCAAGGCATTTTACGTCATCTGTCATTTTGCCCTTGTGGTCAATGGTAGAAGGATTTGGGCCAGATGATAACACAATCAAATGTACTGATAACTGGTTTAACATCTACATAAGCATTTCTCAGACCATATTCTCTGGAATACTTATAGGTTAGTATTAGGTGGATTATAGTGGGGGAAGGGAGGAGAGAGGTTAATGGTCAAATATGTTTGGAAAACTATGTCTAACAATGTGTTTTCTCAGACATCACTCCTGGCAGGAGTGTCTAGGAGGCACACTGTTGGCTCTGTCCTTGACCCTGTCTGGTTCAACATCATTAATCTGGCATGGTGATCAGATTGGAAGATGACCCTAAGCTGGATGAGAGGGCTAAGAGAGGAGACGGTCTAATCAGGACTATGGTCTAACAAGATACTTCATAGGAATAAACCTCGGATCCTGCATACGTGGTCCAAAAATCAAGAAAAAACATTCAGGATGGTGGAAGATAGGGCTCAATGTAGCACATGTGAAGACTTGTGACTCTGGCGACCATGAAGAGAGAACAAAAAAGCTGGGTCCTTGGTAAAAGTGTCTGAGCCTTTGGATTAAGACTCACTTGAAGACATTGCTTACCCCCACCCCATCCTCAGCCTTGTAAATATACAAATTCCCTTCAATTTTTTTTTTTTTTAATCTGCAACATAAAAATTCCAAACTGATAGTACGGTCACATGTACTAAGGTTTCTAAAGAAGATGGTACACTATTAGGAAGAACTGAAAGAAGCCTCAGGTCAAATGAAGGACAGACATTTCACCCTTCCTGCTGGTCAGATGACTCCTGAAGTTTAGCTTGTACGTGGTCTTGGGTGCCAAGCTTAGAGGGACACAGACACATTACGAAAAACTGTAGGGATGACGAGGGTGCCTGAAACCATGTTCCATAGAGAATTATGTAAAAGAAATAAAAGAGAGACAAGAAATACAGAAACTTGGGAGGATCTAGCCTTTCAAACAAAAGATGGGAGAGGAACACGACATTCCATGAAGAATCCGATGCTTCTCTCCTATCATTTGCAGCAACATGGATGGAACTGGAAACCATCATGTTAAGTGAAGTAAGCCAGGCACAGAAAGACAAATACTGCATGGTCTCACTCATATGTGAAATCTAAAAAAGTGGCTCTCATCGAAGGAGAGAGTAGAATAATGGTTACCAGAGACTTGGAGGGTGGAGGGGTAGAGAAGAAGGAAAGCGGTGGACTAATGGGTACAAAACTATGCTAATCTACCCTAAGTGAATCACTGTGCAGTATATGCATGTATCGAAACAACCCATTGTGCTCCACAAATATGTACAAATAAAAGCTAAAATATTAAAGACAAAAATGTTGAAAGCTATGAGAACTCTCTCCAGGAAAATGTACGTGCAAACCAAATTCTGCAAACATTTTCAGGAGATTGCTGCCCCTCCACCACCTCTACCAAAGCCCATCCATGGACATTGCCCAAAGAAGACCAAAACCAAGGTTAAGAGCTTCGGGATTAGGCACTTCCTGTGTAACACCCATCCTGTGCCAAGGTCATGAACTAGGATCAATGGATGGATGTCACAAGAAGGCATGCATCGGCTCAGTGAAAGGAAGACATCCCCATCACTCCTGCCATCTGGAAACAGAAAGGTCTGCCTGGCAAGTAGGGAGCTTCTCATCATTGGAGGTTTTCAAGCAAAAACTGAATGAGCATTTTCAGGGAAGTTGTAGAGAGGTTTCAACCATGCCCCTGGACT
>NW_007727711.1:234645-236009 GCF_000696425.1 Galeopterus variegatus | reverse complement strand
AGGATCAATGGATGGATGTCACAAGAAGGCATGCATCGGCTCAGTGAAAGGAAGACATCCCCATCACTCCTGCCATCTGGAAACAGAAAGGTCTGCCTGGCAAGTAGGGAGCTTCTCATCATTGGAGGTTTTCAAGCAAAAACTGAATGAGCATTTTCAGGGAAGTTGTAGAGAGGTTTCAACCATGCCCCTGGACTAAATAACTCAAGTCCTTTTAGGACTTTGCTACTTAAAATACAGTCTAAGGACCAGTAGAATTGGCATCACCTGGGAGCATGTTAGAAATGAAGAATCTCAAGGGGTTCAGATGCATGTCAGAGTTTAAGAAGCGCTGCTCTGAGATACTGAAGATTCTCTAAGGGGAGAGAAATAAAATATCCTGGTCCCTCAGCAGTCTTCAGAGAGATGCCCTTTCAGTTTTACGTAAGTTTGGATTTCGAGTCTAGAGAAGTGAGGGCCCTGCTCTAAAACCTCATCCCACCCTCCACCCATTGCATGAGTGATTTCTTTGTCTTCTTAAAGGTTGCAGATGGAGAACCAAGGGGAAGAATTGGATAATTTCTACTTTATCTCTAAGCCAGGTCTGGAACTTATAGAAGGAAAAAGTAGTTTTAAAATATTTATCTTCATAATCACTTTCTTTAATAATAGAAGATATACTCTATTATGTATTTACATGTGCCATATACACTGGTAAGTGCTTTTATATCCCTTACCTTACTTAATCCTCACCCGTAGGGTGGGTACTATCATTTTTTCCTCCCATTTTACAGATGATAAATCTGAGACTCAGAAGGGGCAAGTAACTTGCTTAGGGCCACATAGCTGGTAAATGGGGGAACTAAGTCTCAACACTAAAGTTCAAGTTCTTAACCATTAAGCCCTACACTTATCTCCTCTAGAGGAAGTCTCTTGCCTTCTACTCTTTTCAGTGAAGAGTCAAGATAGCCTGAAGGCTGTCAAGTTTCCAAGAGCTCGTCCAATTTATCAAGGGATGTGCCAGGCTGCTGGCTGGGCAGCTACAGACACAGGTGCACTGGGGTCTCAGATCTCAACCCTCCATTATATTCTGTTCATTACACAGGAAGACTTAGAGGTCAGGCTTTCAAATCCTGGCCCCTTCCGTTATCCACACCAGCATCAGAGCTCTCCCAGTCTTGTATTGACTTGCTTTATCTCCTGGCTGCTGTCCCATCTCCATGAGATCCTAGGCGTTTGAGCAAAGCACATAGCTATCCAGTTCTGACTGAAAGGAATTGATTCGCCATGTCTTCTCTATAATTTTGGGCATAGTCTGAGAGGATTTAGAAGGTGTCATTGACTTGGAATTACAGTTCTTTGTTACAGAATGAATTTCCGGACTA
>NW_007727711.1:230086-233737 GCF_000696425.1 Galeopterus variegatus | reverse complement strand
GGGGGGGGGACTCTTAACTAAGCACATTGAGATCCTGAAGCAGATGGTGCTGTGTAAAAAACCGTAACGTTATGGTTTCAGCTTTGTAAGAGGTAACTATAAAACTTGTTCCCATGAGGTAGGACTAAGCCACTAATCCCCCGGTACAGCTGGAAACACAAAAGCTTCTTAAAGTTCAGGGACCCCAACCCACCTGGTTAGACAATAACCAGACCAAACCCCGTTTCTCAGCCACTCTTGTTATCACCTGCTTCAACTCCCAAACCACTTAAAGAGAAGGCTGGGGACTTTTAAATAAACTTGCTTGAGAAAATGGGCCAGAATTTTATTATTTTCCTGCTAAAAAAAATCCTTGATGATACTGGCTAGAAAAATTGGGGCATTTCTTTCAGTTATAAAGAAAAACGAGGTCCAGTAAATAAAATGTTTTTTTAACTTCTAGTGGCTGATTCACTTTTTGCAATATCATCAGATTTCTCACCTCTATCCAAGACTCTCAATAGGGCTGGCTGCTTAGCTCACTGGGTTAGAACGTGGTGCTGATAACACCAGTGTCCAGGGTGTACGGCTACGGTCTATGCAGTGCATAGACAAAAACAGACGTGGGCTGTTAGTTTGCTTCTTCACAATGGGTTCCTTCAGTACCACAATTTCATTTGCCCAAATGATCAACTTTACCTCTAGAATCTCTAAGGAGTCTGGGATCTCCCAGACCAGAGAGGAGGGGAAATGACACAGTAACCAAAGCACATTCCATGGGCAAGGCAAAGTTCAAGCCCTGGCTCTGTCACCCCATGTGCGGACTGGCCCCTCCATGCTTCCATCACTTCACACGTACAACAGGGAGGAAAATACCCCCTATCTCAGAGGGAAAGCATCTGGCACTTTTTAAAGTATCCACATCTATAAACATCACCACATAACCTTAAACCAGGGTTGAAGACTAAAATACCTGTAGGTACAAATGGTTGTAGGAACTGGGTCAAGTGGGCAGGACCCAGAGCCAGGAATGAGGGGGACAGGTGGAGACCGGGGTGAGCTGGAGAACACTACCCCACTAAGGAGGCTGGCCTGATGTGGCACCATCCTATTCTTAACACAGGGGACACAGCCCAGTGTTTAAGAGAAGTCAGTTTCTGAGTTTAAGAGAAGTCAGCTCTCCATATTTTGATGTGAAATCTCCTGATTTTCAAACATTGATTCAAAAAATTATAGAGGCAGGGCCGGCCCGGTGGCGCACTGCTACAGTGCGCTGCTTGGGAGCACGGCGGCGCTCCCGCCGAGGGTTCGGATCCCACATACAGACCGGCCGCTCACTGGCTGAGCGAGGTGTGGGCGCAACACCGAGGGTTTCGATCCCGTTGCCAGTCCCGGTCTGGGCGCGACACTGAGGGTTGCGATCCGTTGCCGGTCACGAAAAAAGACAAAAAGGAAAAAAAAAATTATAGAGGCAATATAGTGTAACAGTTGGTAGCATGGACTCTGGAACCAGATCAGCTAGTTTTCTGAATACCACTTCTGCCATTTACCTGCATGTGACCTTGGACAATTTAACCTCTTCATGTTTCATTTTCCTTTTTAAAAACAGAGATAATAGTACCTATTTCATAGGGTTACTGTGAGTAATATGTAATTAGAACACTGGCTGGCACATCGTAAACTCTAAGTTTCAGCTATTACCATCATTACTTTTGCAAACACTGTAGGACAAACAAAACACTTCCCTTAAGAGGGTCCCAAGTTAGCTCTGCTACATTAGCCTCTAATGCATTTGTGTGGCCACATACCTCAGCTCTACAGTTGTGAAAGGTTGGTAAGAAAGCCCTCTCTGCTTCTACTTGCCAGCTGTCCCCAGAGACCCTGGGACTCTCTACAGCTGGACCCAAGAAGAATTCTGGGTTTTGCTGCATTAAAAGATACAATCACCCCTCCTTCGCATCTTCTCTCTCCAGGAGTGAGAATGGGCTGGGGATAGCTCCACCAGGCAGACTAACAGAGCATTTAGGATACCTCCTCAGTCAGGATACCTTTTAGTCACCGAGATGTCCTGGGCACAAAGAGCCCCCTGGAAAGGTTGACACTGCTTGAGAATTCACAGAACTTTAAGCTCCAGGGCTAATGCAATAGCCCTACCCACCAGGCCTCCTGGGGTTTTGTGTTTTTAAGCTTAACTGATCTCCAGGTATTTTCATGACCAATAGTTCCACTCAGGGCTACCAGGCACAAGTGAGAAGCCTTGGCTTCCTAGATTACTTCAGTCCTGCAAAGAGGTTTTCCAAGCCCCATGGCCTGTAGATTTTTTTTTTAACCAGTCCATGCAATTTCCTCACCCTTCCTTGTACTGCAGAATATTTTCTCTATCCTTCCTACAATTCCTACTGAGCTAGCAGTGATGCATCTGCTAGCACTTAGCAACAGAAAGCTTAATTAAAATTCAGAAAGAAAAAGAGGCAGAGGAAGACAGTAACTGGAAAATGGAATTGTATCTTCGACCCATATTAAAAATTGTCCTTTTCCTCATTTGATTTCCTTTAATCTGACCTAATTTCTTTCAGGTGCTGGGCTGTCCTTCATGATAGCATTAACAACAACAAAACTAACAGTTACTAAGCACATTTTGGGCCCTTCATATCCAAGCTTCCCCACAACACTATAACATAGATACTACCCAGATCCTAATGCTATAGATGAGGAAATCCATCTGTAGGGATGAGGGTCAGGTTGTAGTTGAACTTTCCTGATAAGTACAATGAGATAGGAATGAGAAGAATAAGACTCCAGTCTGTATCTTAACTTTGGAAACAGCTTCTCCTCTTCCTGGACTTGAGTCCCCCCCCGACCCCCACCCCCCATTCCACCTCCCTCAAAAAGATATCTGAAGGTTAAAAGAAAGATCACAAAGGTAAAAGTGACTTGCATTTTAGGAAGATGCTACATAAATCTGAAATGTTAAAATTAACCTAAGAATTAATTTTTGGAGGTATTCAAAATAAATTCAGAACAACAATAATAAGCCTTTCTGGTAAGGTATAAATTTTTAATGTGTGTGGTTTTTTTTTTTATTATTACTAAAGTAAAATATGCTCATAACAAATCAAGCAATATTAAAGTGTATAAAGAAAAGAAAAAGTTTCCCCATCATGTTCCAACTCCCTGAGTGAATCTTTCCAGGTTTTTCTAATAACATACTAACATACTGTACATATAGACCTATGTGCATATACAATTTTCTTCCTCAGAATCAGGATATCTCATAGTTCAGAAACTTTACTGAACATTGTGTTTATTTTCATACCTTCACATCAATAGGTACAGAATTACCTCAGTCTTTTAAACCAATACAAAGTACTGCATTATATGCACAAACTGAGATTTATTTAATCAGTTCACCGTTGAAAAACATTTGACTTATTACTATTTTTGGTGTTTCAGTGGTCAGGTACATTACAAGAATCTCTAAAGGCAGCTTATGAAATGGGAGAAAATATTTGCAAACTATATACCTGATAAGTGGTTAATTTCCAAAAATATATAAGGAAATGCTACAACTCAAGAGCAAAAAAAAAAATAACCCAATTAAAAAAATGAGCTATCGGGCCGGCCCGTGGCTCACTCGGGAGAGTGTGGTGCTGATAACACCAAGGCCACGGG
>NW_007727711.1:226969-229564 GCF_000696425.1 Galeopterus variegatus | reverse complement strand
CAAGTCAAGGGTTGAGATCCCCTTACCGGTCATCTTTAAAAAAAAAAAAATGAGCTAAGGAATTGAATAGACATTTCTCCAAAGGAGACATATAAATGACTGACAGGTATATGAAAAGATGCTCAACATCACTAATCATCAGGGAAACACTAATCAAGAATGAAATATCACCACGAACCTGTTAAGATGGCTATTATCCAAAAAAAAAAAAAGTGTTGGCAAGGGTGTGGAGAAATTGGAACCCTTGTACACTGTTGGTATGAATGTAAAACAGTTCAGCCACTATGGGAAACAGAATGGAAGTTCCTCAAAAAATTAAAAATAGAACAACCATATGATCCAGCAATCCCACTTCTAGGGATCCAAAAGAATCGAAATAAGGATCTCGAGTAGATATCAGTACTCCCTTGTTCACTGCAGCACTAGTCACAACAGTCAAGATGTGAAAACAATCTAAATGTCCAGTCAGGGATAAATGGATTTTTTAAACTGTAGTATATACATACAATGGAACATGGTTTGGCCTTAAAAAAGAAAGAAATAAGTGACAACGTGGATGAACTTGGAAGACATTATGCTAAGGGAAATAAGCCAATCAACAGAAGGACAAATACTTCTTGCTTCTACTTATATGAGTTATCTAAAATAGTCAAACTCATCGAAGCATAAAAACAGAATGGTGGTTACCAGGGACTGGGGAGGGGGGGGAATGGGAAGTTGCTAATCAATGGGTATAAAGTTTCAATAACGCAAGGTAACTAAGTTCTAGAGACCTGCTGTTCTGCCTATACATAATACTGCATCATACACTTAATCTCTTAAGGAAGCAGATCTCATGATAAGTGTTCTTACCATTTTGTTTTTTTAATTAAAAAAATAAAAGAATCTTGGGCCGGCCCGGTGGCGCACTGGATAAGCGCGCCGCTTGGGAAGCGCAGTGGCGCTCCCGCCTGTGGGTTCGGATCCCACATACAGACCGGTTCCCGCTCACTGGCTGAGCGAGGCGCGGGGGCAACACCAAGGGTTGCGATCCCGTTGCCGGTCCCCGGTCCGGTACGGGGGCAACACTGAGGGTTGCGATCCGTTGCCGGACACGGAAAAAGACAAAAAAATAAATAAATAAATAAAAGAATCTCTAGTTGATAGTATATGTCCCAGTGACCCCTCAAATGATTAGGGTTACAACTTTTGATACTGTTGCAAAATGGAACATTTCTTCAGTTCAATAAAGGATCCAGNGAGGGTTGCGATCCGTTGCCGGACACGGAAAAAGACAAAAAAATAAATAAATAAATAAAAGAATCTCTAGTTGATAGTATATGTCCCAGTGACCCCTCAAATGATTAGGGTTACAACTTTTGATACTGTTGCAAAATGGAACATTTCTTCAGTTCAATAAAGGATCCAGCTCACATATAGAAACATCTCAACTGCTGAGATAACTAGGTTTTCAATAGCAAAACAGAACTGAACACCAATTCATTCTTTCATTTGCTCATGAATTCATTCACACATTCATGTACTTGTAGTCTACCAAGCCCTATGCTACGCCAAAAGGATTAATAAACACAAGAAACCATGCCTTATTTCCTGCCTTCGAGAAAGTGACAATTCAGTGAGCAGACATATTTATAAATGAATTCTATATCATGTTTAAGAGCTATACTAGGTTAAAGTGAAGGAGTGCTTAACTCTGGAAGAGATGGAGATGCCCTGAGAAGAAACATATAAGCAATACCTTAAGTAGGAGTTAACCAGGTCAAGAAATCATGATAAGGGAAAGGGCAGCCTCAGTATAGTAATTGCAATTGCAAATCTTAATCCTGTAAAGGCACCAGAGTGGGGAATTTAGAGAGCTCAACACATACAGCATCCAAGAGGGACATGTCAGGAGAGAAAGATGGAAAGAGAAACTGAAATTGATTTTTGAAGGGCCTTGAATATGAAGTTCAGAAATTTAGACTTCAGATTTTCAAAGGGGAAACACCACCCCAAGAGCATTTTGCATACACCACAGTTTATCCATTCATCTGCAAATAGACATTTGTGTCATTTCTGGGTCTTGGCTATTACGAATAAAGCTGCCGTGAATATTAGTAATAAATTATGAATAAAGTTGCCATGAATATACATGAAAAAGCTTGCTCGCTTTCTTTTCTCTTTTTCTTTTTGGTGGCTGGCCAGTATGGGCATCCAAAACCTTGACCTTGGTGTTATAACATCACGCTCTAACCAACTGAGCTAACCAGACAGCCCTTTCTTTTCTCTTTAGTAAATTCTTAAGAATGGAATGGCTAGATCATATAGGAGGCACATGCTTAACTTTATACAAAGCTGCCAGCTGTTTTCCAAAGTGGTATATCATTTTACGTTCTCACCAGTAGCGCATCACAGTTCCAGTACCCACATCCTTGCCAACACTGGTATGGTCAGTCTTTTTAATTTTTAGCCATTCTAATAGGTATGTAATGGAATCTCACTGTGGTTTTAAATTGCATTCTCCTAATGTGAATAAGGTTGAGCCTCTTTTCACATGCTCATTTGCTATCCATATATCTTCTTTGAAGAAGAGTCTTACCAAATAATTTCCTTTTT
>NW_007727711.1:225067-225995 GCF_000696425.1 Galeopterus variegatus | reverse complement strand
TGCTCATTTGCTATCCATATATCTTCTTTGAAGAAGAGTCTTACCAAATAATTTCCTTTTTAAAAAAAAAATGGGTTGGTTGTTTTCTTATTATTCAGTTTTAAGAGTTCCTTACATATTCTAGATACAAGTCCTTTATCAGAAATATGTTTTGTAAACATTTTCTTCCAGTCTGTGTCTTGTCTTTTCGTTCTCTTAGTGTCTTTTGAAAAGCAAAAGTTTTTAATTTTGATGAAGTCCAATTTATCCATTTTTTGCTTTATGGATCATGCTTTGGTGTCATATCTAAGAAGTCTTTGCTGAAGCCAAGGTCGCAAAGATTTTTCTCCTATGTTTTCTTCTAAAAGTTTCAGATTTCACATTTGGATCTCTGATCCATCTCCAGGAGGCATTCTGAACACCTATGGAAGCATTTCTGATTGTCATGGTGACAAGAGGAGGGGGGGTTCAAGCAGCAGAGGGTGGGCAGGGATGTGAGAGGTCCTACAGTGTACAGGAAACACACACACCATAACAAAAGCCTTGACCCATATGACCTTTAAATGTCCTACCAAACATTCATGAAGGCCAAAAAAAAATCTGTTTATAATCACATACATATCTATTCAGCTTTCACTTCAAAATACCAAGAACTTTAAGGAGAGTTTCAACAATATTAGTTGAATCTTTCCTTACTTCTCTTAAATCTGAAGTAAAAAGCTCTTATTTCATTATGTCTTCTATTATATTTGTACCTGTGGATTTACATACTGAATTAGATATTTTGTTATAAACTCATTTCCTTTCACTTCTCCTTTATAATTCAATTATGGCATTAAATTAATTTTTTATCTTGTGTGTGTAGCTGGTTACAATATCATACATTAGCAACATGATGAGATTAAAAACATTGAGCTGAGTGAAAAAAAGAATCAGAATGACAATAATA
>NW_007727711.1:221371-224778 GCF_000696425.1 Galeopterus variegatus | reverse complement strand
AATAATACCACTTATATATTAAAATATTACATTATATAATTAAAAGTTTTAGAAACCTACGCACACATTAACTATCCACATTTTACAAGAATACATAGAGAAGGACACACATTACACACATTAGAATAGCAGCCTAAGGGAAGAAGGAAATGGGAGTAGGGAATGAAGATGGAAGGGAAATAATAAATAACATCGCAGGAGAGGAGCCTTGCACAGACCCTTGAAGATGACATGCCACACACTGAGGAGTATACGTAACTCAATCCCCTGCCCCTGAGGCCCAGCTAAAAAATAAATTTTTTAAATTAAATTTTTATTTGTCAATTTTACCTCAATAAAGCTGTTTAAAAATAATACTAAGTTGCCAGGGGCCCCTGCCTACCCAATGGCTATCTAAAGTTACATACCTAGGAAGGTGAGAGAAGCAGACAGCCTCATGGTCAGGGCAGGAGAACCCAGGCATTGCTCCTGCAACATTCCCAACATCACCAAAGGGTCCCAAACCACCAAAAAGAGACCTGATTCTGGAATGAGGTCCTCAAAGGCAGTATATTGGTAAGTGACTATAAAACTGCTGAAGGGAAATGGATAAGTGGAGAGAAAGAGAGAGAGAATGTGCCTCTGTATAAGGCAAACATGTTCACTCACCACTTCTATTCAACATTGTACTCGAGTCCTGGCCAGGAAATAAAACCAGAAAAAGAAATAAAAAGCACAAAGATTAGAAAAGAAGAAGTAAAACTTTTTTCATTTGAAGGCAACATGATTGTATACGTAAAAAAAAAAAAATCCTAAGGAATCTACCAAAAAGTTACTGGTACTAATAAGTAAATTTAGCTAAGTTGCAGGATACAGTCAAAACAGTTAATACGCAATAACCAATTGTGTTTCTATATATCTGCAATAAGCAATTGGAATATGAAATTTAAAATATCATCTGTAATAGCATTAAACAATTTTAAATGCTTACAAATAAATTTAACAAGAAACATGCATGGCTTGTACGACAAAAACTACAAACTACTGCTGAGAGAAATTAATGAAGAGCTAATCAAATGGAAGGATGTACCATTTTCGTGGATTTGAAGAGTCATTATTTTTAAGTTAAATCTATAAATAATTCACCCATATGAATTATTAATTCATTTAATTATTAAATCATTGTTAGTGTATTTGAAAATATGTCTTAACATCTCCTATGTACAGGGAACTGTTCTAAATGCCAGAGATACAGCAGAGAAGAAGATATACAAATATCCCTGCCTCCATGGAGCTTACATTTCAATCAGGAAAGACAAAACGAACAAGCAAAATACTAGGAAGTCAGATGGCGGTAAGTGCTAGGGAGAAAAACAATGTAGGGGAGGCAGATAAGGAACGTCCCAGAGAGAGGAAAATTTACATGGGGTGGAGACATTTGCACAAAGACCTGATAAAGATGTAGAAGGAGGGCTTATAGGTACCTGGGGGTGAAGCATCCTAGGCAGAGGGAACAACAAATTCTTTCAGGTAACAAGCCTAGAATGTTCTAGGAACAATAAAGAGGGCAGTACAGCTGGAGCAGAATGAGCAAGGCAGAGTAATAGGAGATGAGGTCAAAGAGGCAACAGGCTAGTTCAGGTAGGGCTTCACAGGCCATTGTAAAGACTGTGGATTTTATTCTGAGTGGCATGCAGCCATCAAAGGATTTTGAGAAGAGTGGCATGACCCAATGATACTTCAGGAGGATCATTCTGGCTGCCCCATTGAGAATAGCAGGTCAGCAGTGGAAGCAGTTAGGAGGTGACTGCAATATTTTAGGAAAGAGATACTGGTGGCTTGGACCATGGTAGCAATGGAAGTGATGAGAAGTAAAGGGATTCCAGGTATACCCTGAAGTTAGACAGGATTTGCTGATGCATTGAATGTGAATGGATCAGGGAGAAGAGTCAAGGATGACTTTGAGGTTTGAGGCATGGACATCTTGTAGAATCAGTATTTCCTGGGGTGGGGAAGAACAAACTTGTTGGGGACAGGGAGACAGATTTGATTTGGAATTTGAGATGCCTATTGGAGATTCAAGTGGGAATGTTGAGGAGGTGGTTGGATATGAGGCTGGCATTTAGGAGAGAGGTCAAAGCTTGAGATGTGAAATTGAGAGATGGCATTTAAAGCCATAAGTAAGAGGAGATCACCAAGGCCTGAGGGTAAATAGAAAAGATCCAGGGTCAAATCCCTAGGACACTTCAACCAATGAAGTTGGAGGGAGGAAGAGGAACAAGCAGGGAGACAGAAGGAGTTGAGAGGGAATGACCCATTTTGCCAAATGCTGCTAACAGATCAAATAAGATGAGGTTTGAGAAGTGACTTTTGGATTTGGTAACAAGGGTGGGCTATTCACGGAGGTCCCTGCTCCCAGAGGGCTTTTTCCCCTTCCTTCACAGGACTCCTCACCCATCTTGTCTTTGCACGTGTTCCCTCTGCGTAGGAAACTCTTCTCACCTCTTTTCATTGAGTTGATGTCTACTCAGCATCTTGACCTCATTTCCTCAGGGAAGCCCTCCCCATCCAGGCCACATCCCCTTAACTGTAGACTCACCTTACAGGTTACTTATCTCCTTCCCCGCATGGGTCCCAGTGGAATTTGCCTTTGGAGCGTGTGATGCTGTGAACAATGTCTTAGTCTACATGCGTTCACTCTCCAGGGGCAGGAACCGTGTCCTTTTAGTTATGGACTTATCCCCTGCACCTAGGACAGGGCCTGGCTTAGAGCAGGCACTCAAACAAGCAGGTCAGGGAAGGGGAAGACTCATAGGCACTAGTGCCATCAGGTGGAAGTGTGAAGATGCTGATGTGAGAAGTGGGTCCAACCTGGAAGGGAGAGTAGGATCTGGATTCCAAGGGAAGCCAGAAGAAGGCACTGTAAGAAGAAGGAAAGAAGTCCTTCCTCCAAAGCAAACAGATGGGACTCACGAGGCAAGGGAGATCCCTCTGACAGAGAGAGTTGATTACAGGGATCAGAGGAGGGAAGAGGGAAAACAGTGGAGGGCTCTGAAATCCAGTTTGCCCAGTTTAGACTCTTGTTTAGGCAGAGAATAGGTGGACTCTGCGACTGGAGGTTGGGAAACCCATTTGACCACCACTGCAGCAAGACAAATGTTGAGCTCGCCCAAACATACCAAGGAAAAAGATGTTTTGTTCAGGGAGAGGGCAGGGAATCCAATGTCTACTGCTGAAAATTAATTAAAAACCAGGACAGTTAGTAGATAAAATGTTTATCCTTGAAGGAAGGATAACCTTATCAGTAACAACCTGCCTTGTGATGGGTGCTGCCTGAATTCTCTCTCTCTTTTTTTTTTTTTTTGTGGTCTTTTGTCTTTTTTCCGTGTCCGGCAACGGATCGCAACCCTCAGTGTTGCCCCTGTACT
>NW_007727711.1:219104-220707 GCF_000696425.1 Galeopterus variegatus | reverse complement strand
GGGAGCGCCGCCGCGCTTCCCAAGCGGCGCACTATCCAGTGCGCCACCAGGCCGGCCCTGCCTGAGATCTCTCTTAATCCTCAACTCCCTGACCTCCCTCATCTAAGATCACTCCCTCCTCTCACCGTTGATTCCCTTCAAAGCATTCAATCACCATTGGTAGAATCCTGTTTGCATGTTTCTTTACTGCTTATCATCTGCCTTCCCCATGGTAATTTAAGCTCACTGAGGGCAGGAACTTTATCTGTCCTCATGCTACACCCCTCTGCTAGCACAGCACCAGGCACCTTAGTATGCACCAAATATTTATCAAGAGAATGTCCTAATACCTACCTGTTTTACAGATGAAGATCCTTGTTCATCTTTAATTTTTTCTTTGTTTTGTTTTGAGTGGCTGGTCAGTACAGGACTGAATCCTAGACCCTAGTGTTATCAGCACCATGGTCTAACTAACTGACATGCTTAATTTTTTCTACCTTAGTGTTCAAAACATTTGCATGTTTGTACTGAGGCAACTCTATACAATCCCACTGGTTTATTACTGCTGCTGTTCCAGTAGTAGAAAGGATAGTCTCAGGCCACAATCTCCCTCCAAATAGTAGAATCTGTCCCTTCTCTGTTTAAAATCCAAGAACCCAACACCTGACTATTCATGCAAGCCCAAGATCTCCCCACCTCCTGGCCTCTACACATGTTCTTGTTTCTGGGGAGATACTCCTCCCCTTGGGAGTTTCAGCAAACTCACTCAACCACCCTTCCTTCTCAGGTCTTCCATGATCCCTCTAGTACATTCTCAGGGCTGCCATAACAAAGCATCACAAATTGGGTGGCTTAAAACAACAGAATTTGATTCTCTCACAGTTCTGGAGGCTGGAAGTCCAAATCAAGGTGTTAGCAGAGCCAAGCTGTCCCCGAAGGACCTAGGGAAGCATCTGTTCCATGCCTTCTTCTTAGCTTCTGGTGTTTGCCAGCCATCCTTGACATTCTTTGGCTTGCTACTACATTACTACAATTTCTGCCTCCATCTTCACATGGCCTTCTTCCTCTACCTCTCCAATTCTTCTTATAAGGACACCAGTCACATTGGATTAGGGCCCCCCCCCCACTCCCGTATGACCTCATGTTAACTAATCAACATGATCTGCAATGATCTTATTTCCAAATAAGATCACAAGCTGAGACACTGAGGGTTAAGACTTCATATCTTTTGGGGTGACACAATTCAATCCATAACAACTCCCCAGCAAAAGAGTCGGTGCCTTCACTTGCTGCCCACAGCCTGTACCTAGCTTAGCTCACTAATCACACTGTGTTGTAAGGATTTTTTTATTTAATTCTCTCCTGATCCAACAGAGATGACAAAGAGATTCCACGGCATGTACCAACTCAATTATACAGTTAGAGAAAAAATTCTTTGACCGGTGATGTCTATCACTGGTGGAGGAAGAAGAAAGGCAGAACACGTGGACTGGATCAGTGCTTCTCAAACAGATGTGCATGTGCAGCACGTTGTGACAAGACAAACTGATTCAATGTGAACCTGGGACTCTGCATTTCTAACCAGTTCCCAAGGGCTGCTGTTGCTGCTGGGCCATCAGCCATC
>NW_007727711.1:196791-218537 GCF_000696425.1 Galeopterus variegatus | reverse complement strand
TAATCACACTGTGTTGTAAGGATTTATTTATTTAATTCTCTCCTGATCCAACAGAGATGACAAAGAGATTCCACGGCATGAACCAACTCAATTATACAGTTAGAGAAAAAATTCTTTGACCGGTGATGTCTATCACTGGTGGAGGAAGAAGAAAGGCAGAACACGTGGACTGGATCAGTGCTTCTCAAACAGATGTGCATGTGCAGCACGTTGTGACAAGACAAACTGATTCAATGTGAACCTGGGACTCTGCATTTCTAACCAGTTCCCAAGGGCTGCTGTTGCTGCTGGGCCATCAGCCATCTTTGAGGGCAGAGACTGCATCAGTAAGACCTTTGCCTTGTACACTGACTGGCACAAAGTTGAAAGAATGAATGAATATTAAAACGTTAGGATCTGGGCCGGCCCGATGGCGCACTGGAGAGTGCGCCGCCTGGGAGCGTGGCGGCGCTCCCGCCGAGGGTTTGGATCCCATGTGGAGACCAGTTCCCGCTCACTGGTGGAGCGCGGTGCGGGTGTGACACCAAGGGTTGCGATTCTGTTGCCGGTCAGTAAAAAAGACAAAAAGGGAAAAAAAATAAAATAAAATAAAATAAAATAAAATGTTAGGATCTACTTTAAAAATAACGGTAGTTGAACTGTTATTCCCTCAGTTGCCCTTTGGAAAGACCCTCTCTAGCAGGCACCTGTTACCTGTTGGCCTGGAATGTTCTTTGTAGCCCCTCATATGTTTAGGGAGGGCATTTACCCCTGCATACCAGAGATCTCAACTGCAGACTAAGCTATGTGGAGCTGAGGAAGTACAGGTCCAAGGGGGAAGCAAGTTAATCCTCTCTCCTTCCCCTCCTGTCAGGCCTGAGGGGCTTCCTGTGAGGAAACAGTCTCTCTGCATGCCTTAGAGGATGGCAGGGGACAGAAGCCTGCATGTAATGAGGCTAGGGGAGATGATGCCACTTAGCAGCTCCTGCTTAACTCGCAAACCAGCTCTCACAGCTGTTGTAGACAGTGCTCCTGTGAATTAACCATCCCCAACCCTGGCTCTGGGGTCACTTCTCTACCAAAAGCAGCCATAAGGTTCAGCAAGTGAGTGCTTAATCCCATGTTCAGGAGGTCACACAGGCCACCACAGGTTCTCTGTATCTCTCCACACACACACACACACACACACACACACACACACACACACACCACCCCCCACCCCCACCCTGTCAGGTCAGCTAAGAGTAGCAGGTACATCTGGGATTCCTGAAGTAGGTGGTGGGGGTCTGGAACAACACTGATCTGTACTCTCCCAGCTACAAGCACAAAATCCTGTGAAAGCTTGGACAGAGCTACTTCAGGGGTCAACTAGACAGGGTACTGATTTCTTAAAGAAAAAGGAGCATTAAATCCCATGCCTCAGCTTTGCTTGGGCTGACAGGCCATGGCTGTGCAGGGAAGTCAGGGGGAGCGGACTTTATCTGTTTTTGGGGTTGTGAGAACAGACTGGGCTGACAGCTACAGCTATGAATGAAAGTGAAAGAGAAGGCAGCAAAAGAGAGGGACTGACTGTGGTGGAGATAAAAACATCTTTTCCTCTGGATGGGACTTTAGAGACATTTTATCTCCAGGATCCTCCCTACACACGTGGCTTTCTCTCCTTTTTTTTTTTGTCTTGGCCACTGGCCATGAGTCACAGGGCTGGAGGATGAGAGAAGCAATGTGAAGGTGAAGTCCAAGAGGCTCGGCTAAGCCCACCACTGCCCACCTTCCCCCAGGAGAGAGCTGAGTGGATGGAGAACTAGGTGGCTGGAAGTTGGGCAAAGGTGGAAACAAGCCACTGGAGGAGTCATGAAGAGGTAACCAAGAAAATGAGGTGGAGGATTTATGGGAGAATATGGCCCAGAGCCCTGGAGGCTGGGCCAACACAGGACATAGCAGATGGCCCGAGCTGGCCTCATTTCCCTCTATTAAATGAGGACTTGGGCAAAGTGCCCAATTCCTGAGATCCTCTCTAGCTCCAGCACTCTCCAGTCTAGGAGAAGGCACTCCAGAGAGTGGGGGGATGTCTATGGATATGTATGTGCATGCATGGACTCCTATAAACACAAAACCACTTATATTAAGAGCCTCAGCTTGAACAGCAACAAACCAGAACCAAAGAAGTCCCAACTCGGAAGCTTCCTATTGCTGTATGACCTTGTACAAGTGACTTAACCTCTGTAGACCTCCAATCCCTCACCTAGTGAATGGAGCTAATAAATAGTGCTTAACAATCAGGGACCAGGAGAAAGGCCTGAGCTACCTCCACTCAGACACTCCTGGATATTTAACAACAAAGAACAATAAAACTAGATCATAACTGTGACATACTTTAAATGTTTACTTAAAGAAAATTTTTAACATCAGTAACAAACGTACAACCTGAGCTAATAGAAAAATACCAACATCAATTTCCTGGTCTTGACAGTGCACTACAGTTATTTAAGACATCACTGTGGGAAGCTGGGTAAAGGGAACACAGGAATTCTCAGTACTCTTTTTGCGACTTCCTGTGAGTCGAACATTTCAAAATAACAAGCTGTTTAAAAAGTTAACAAACGCACAAAAATATTATTGCATATATAACCTTGGTTAAAGATAACATAACAAATCTAAATTTGAGGCTTTATATAATTGATACGTCCTGGTAATTTCCCCCGGCTCCTCCCTAGCATGTTCCCTTGTAAGAAGCTAAGTTGTTATGAGGATTAAATTAGATAAGACACACACACACGGTTCTTAGCACAGCAGACACAGAACCTTGACATTTGCTATTTTTGAATAATTATTATTACCCAAAATGGCCACAGAGGAAAATAGCATTGTGACATTTCATTTTGGGGATGTATATATCACAGAGCCATTTTAAGTGATGCTCTGTATGTAAGGTTATTGGCATGGAAAGGGGTTCATAATATATTTTTTAAAAAAGGTTACAGATTGGTATGGACAGTTTTATCCTATTCTTTTACAAGTTAATACAGTGAGTACCTAAGAGCATAGGCTCTGGAACCAGACTGCCTGGGTTCAAATCTCAGCTTAGCTACTTACCTATGTGATCTTAAGCAAGGTACCTAATCATTCTGGGTCTCAGCTTTCTCATCTGTACAATGGGCTTAATAAAAAACCCAATCACTGGAGTGTTGAAGACCAAACAAGTCCATACATGTAACATGCTGGCAAATATTAATGCTCAAATGTTAGCCATAATCAATTATTATATTTTACTTCCCATTAGTATATTCTCATTAGGAAAGAGTTTTTTTTTTTTTTTTTTTTTTTTTTTTTAAAAGATGACCGGTAAGGGGATCTTAACCCTTGACTTGGTGTTGTCAGCACCACGCTCACCCAGTGAGCAACCGGCCATCCCTATATGGGATCCGAACCCGTGGCCTTGGTGTTATCAGCACCGCACTCTACCGAGTGAGCCATGGGCCAGCCCTTTTTTTTTTTTTTTTTTGGGGGGGGGAGGAGGCTATTGTAATGATTGAATGTGATGATGAAATATAAAATGCTCACCACAATGACAGGCACAAAGAAATCCCCCAATTAAAGCATCCATTATCACTATAATCCGTTTTCAAATGTGTGAAGCACATACTCCATGCTGGGTATAAGCAAAATAGGCAGGGTCCTTGGCCTAAAGAGCTCATGCTTTGGCAATAAAATGGTCACACAGTCCTAACACGGTGTGACAGTCACTGCAATGGCTGTGTGTGCACATGACGCAGAACAGCTGGCTCATCCTGCCTGGGCAACCTAGAAATAACGGTTGTTTAAGACAACATTATGGCCCTTTGTGATCTGTAGCCTCCGCTTTGGACCCATTGCCCACCAACCCCCTCCACCCAGCTCATGTGGGTCATCCTGCTGTACCAGATTTAGCCCCACCTCAAGGGCTCTGCCAGGAATGCCCCCCGCCCCCCACCAGCACTCTCATGACTGGTCCCCTCACTCCCCTAAGGTCTCTGCTCACAGGCCACCCTCCACCCAGCTCATGTGGGTCATCCTGCTGTACCAGATTTAGCCCCACCTCAAGGGCTCTGCCAGGAATGCCCCCCGCCCCCCCACCAGCACTCTCATGACTGGTCCCCTCACTCCCCTAAGGTCTCTGCTCACAGGCCACCTCCTGAGAAAGCCTTTCTGGCCACCCCAAGGCCTTCTCTGTCCCCTCCCACTGCCTTACTGTTCTTCACTCTAATATTATAATCAAATCTATTTGCTTACACATTTATTGTCTGTCTTCCCCACTACAACATGACTTTCATGAGGGTGGAGACTGTTTTTTTCATAACTGTGACCTCTGAACCTACAACAATACCTGGATCAACAGATGAATGAGCCACAGTTAAAATACGGGCATCACTGCCTGGAAGAATCAGGCTAAGAGTATTATGTACGTTAGCATTTAACCCTCACACCACGGCAGCCGATGGTTCACAGGGTGGGAACAATGTCTCCAGAGGACAGAGACTAAGAAATCAGACCTTGTTCTCGGGCGCTTGATGTGAAAAGTTCAAATGGAGGCTGGGGAGACAGTGAGAGCCGCCGCCCAATGACTCTGGGCCCTGACTTCAGGAGGCCCCGCCAGGCCCCGCTGAGCCCCTGTTCTGTGCTCTCCCTTTGGACCACCCACCACTTGGAAGAGTGAAGTTGGACCACTCTGGGGATGCTGTTCCCATACCTGGTCTCCCGCTTGACCTTCCAAACTTCAGTGGCTATAATTCTGATAAATAGCTCCCAGGGGACACATCCCAAGAAGGGAAAATAAAGCTATGAGTCTCTTGTATGTCCAAGAGACTTGCCCTCC
Source organism: Galeopterus variegatus (assembly GCF_000696425.1). Lineage (NCBI taxonomy): Eukaryota > Metazoa > Chordata > Mammalia > Dermoptera > Cynocephalidae > Galeopterus > Galeopterus variegatus. The sequence continues at coordinate 213,706 of NW_007727711.1, read as the reverse complement.
AGAGCCTGCCTTCCCTAGGGGAAAAAAAGGAGATCAACTGGACAAGAAAGTGCCCAGCAACCCCCCTGTAAGTGCAGCATCCACCATTTATTGAGTGTTCATCACAACCCAGGGCCCGTGCCAAAGCCTTATGCATATTCTTCATGTCGTCCTCACACTCTCCCTCTGAGTAGTTACAGCTCCCCCATTTTACAGAGGGAGAACCAAGAATCAGAGAGGTTAAGTCACTTCCCCACTCACAGCTAAGAAGTAGTAGAGCCAGAATTTGAAGCCCAGTCTGTCTGATTTCCAAGGCCACATGTGACCCACTCTGTCCTGGTACCTCAGCCCTGCCTACGTGAGTTCTCCCCTAGCTTTCATCTGCCTCCTTGGTGAGCAAGGGGTGCAGAGCAGAAGGCAGAGGCTCTGAGACCAGACAGATTCAGGTTCAAATCCCTGTCTGGCCACCTCCCATGTGGTTGGGCAGCTGGTTATCCCCTTGGAGCTTAAATTCCACCTGCACAGTACAGTGAAGGACACCTCCCTCAGAAAAGTGAGAATAGCTGAGATGCATGTCTACCAGGTACACAGCGAGCACTGCATGGCCAGTGAGAAGCATCTCTGGACAAGCCCCTGTTGGCTGCAGCTGACCTGGGGCTCCCCCAGCTGGGTCCTACTTGGTAGCCACCAAAGGTTGGGTCAGAGTCCTTCTCTCTCTGACTCAGAGGAGAGCTGCCCCAGAGGATAGAATGCAGTGGCTCAGACAGCACCCTGCTAGTAGGCAACTTCCCTGCACTGATGGATGTCTCAGGACTTTACATCATTGGGGGACAGCTCCACCTGAGACCCCCTCCTGAGACTGGCAAGTCTCAGGCCCACTCTACAGCATCAATTCTCCCACATACACTTTGGAGAAAAAAAAAATGAATACATTTATCAAGCGCTTAGCAAGTGCCAAACCCATTTTAACTACATGACTTCCAATCACTACTTGCGTGTTAACATCATCTGTGGACAAATTACCTGATTTATTAAAGCCTCAGTTTACTCTTCTGTAAAAACAGAAATGATAATTTACCTGCTTCACCAGGTTTTTGTGGGGATAAATGAGGAAAAACATGTCAAATTCTTATAGCAGGGCCTGGCACATGAGAAATACTCAATAAATGTTAGCTTAATGATCCCATCCTACCTCACAGCCAAGGAAACAGACACCAAGAGGACAACCGATCTGCTCACCTGAAGTGATGGTTCAGGGTTGTGAACCCAGGCCTGCCTGGCACCAGGATACCTTCCATGCTGACTTTCAACACACCCACCCAGGGACCAGGGCTAGGCACTGTTGAGAGAAATTTTATGTTTCAAAAGAAAACTACAACCCAGCCTTGTGGGTTATCAAATTCTGGTCCTGTTCCTTGTCTTCGAGATAGTTTTACCTCTTGGTAAATTACATTTTACTTTTTACTTTGTTACCTACCTGTAAATTGGACTGGATCGTGCCATCTTGCACCCTGTCAGTTCTTACCAAATTCTCAATTCTTTTAGCTTCTAATTTTTCTCCCACCCTCTTGATGTCACTGATAACTAAAGCCTGACTGCGCAGATCCTTAGTGGAACTCTAGGTTGCCTTGTAGCTGATCTTTCCCCCCAAGATCTAAAGAATCCCTGCAAGGGCTGGCTGGTTAGCTTAGTTGGTTAGAAAGTGGTGCTCATAAACACCAAACCAAGGTCCAGGGTTCAATCCCGGTATTGGCCAGCCACCAAAAAAGTAAGTAAATAAAATAAAGAAGCCCTATAGGCTGAAGCTGGGTGACTTAATATAAACTTCAAAGGACTTATAACCAAAGCAGATCATGAATGCCCCTCATTTAAATGCCTCATGGTTTACACCATCTAGCAAGTATCCACTACCACCAAGTCCCAATGGATGGTTCAGCTGGTCCTTAAATTGACAAAAGGCAACCCAACAAGAAATGAACTTCTATCATTCAGAGGAAAGAATTTCTCTCCCTTCCTTGAACAAGAAGAGATACTGACAAAAACTCTCTCCTTGACCAAACTTTAGTTGAGCTCTTCTGAGCCTTCTCAAGTCAACTTTGGCCATCCATATCCCTTCTGTCCTTGCCAGGCCTTCGGAGTCCAGTCTTAGCAACAATCCTGCTAAGTCAGTTTAAAGACAATCCCCTGTCGAAGGTATACCTGTTCTCCAGTGTTCACTGCAGCACTCTTTACAATAGCTAAGAGTTGGAACCAGCCCAAATGTCCATCATCAGATGAGTGGATACGGAAACTGTGGTATATCTACACAATGGAATACTACTCTGCCATAAAAAAAGAATGAAATACTGCATTCACAGCAACATGGATGGACCTAGAGAGAATTATATTAAGTGAAACTAGTCAGGCACAGAAAGAGAAATATGGGAGCTAAAAATAAATAAATACACAAACAACCTGGGGCGGGGGGAAGAAGTCACAATTACAATTCCTTGAAGTTGATACAACAAACAAACCGAAAAGAGTTTGTTGGGAGAGATGGGGGAGAGAGAGGAGGGAAGGAGGTTTTGGTAATGGGCCACAATAATCAACCACATTGTATATTGACAAAATAAAATAAAACTAAAAAAAAAAAAAGAAAAAAATAAATAAAAGGAATACTGCACATAAATAAATAAATAAAGACAATCCCCCATCCTCGGTATGTGATCAGTCAAGTTCCTCATCCCAAACCTTTGATGGCCTGCCTTCTGCGAGAATCCCCCCCCCCCTTGATGTCTCCTCTAGTAATTTTTCATTTGTTCACACCCTCTCTCACTCCTCGGCTATAAATCCTCAGCTGTCTTTGTTATATTCGAAGTTGAGCCCAATCTTTCTCCCCTATTGCAATAGTCTTCCTTACCATTTTAACAGATGTCAGAATAATTTTTTCTTTACCACCACCCAGGCTTGCTTCAAGTAGAAGGGCCTCCCTGCCTGAAAATTCTCCATTCACATCCCAAATACCATCCCCAGATCTCCTCTACTAACCACCTTCCTCTCCTCCTCACCACAAGCAAACACATGACAATGACTGCATTGGTTTCCCCACCACCACCCTGTGGGTCTTTTCCTCTCACAGGCCGGCTACCAGTCCCCCTACCTGCCCTGCCAGCGGCCAGCCCCCAGCGTCACGACAGTCCATTCACGCAGAGAACACGTTATGAAAACACAGAGACGCATTTCCCACCTGGAAATGCCTCAGAGCTAAATATTATGTAGGATGTGATGGCGTGTGTCTACCGGCAAAAAAGTGAGCTAAGAGAAACACCGAGATGCGAGGAGATTGCTAGCAAGAGGCCAGTGCGTCAGCAAGAGCTAAATTTAGCAACCTAATCCTCTAACTTCATTCTTTCAGGAAAGAGAGCAGTAGGAGAAAAATGTATGAACATATTTAAATGAAAGAACCTTTGAGAGGTGGAGAGAATCCACATCCTAACTGACCTCTTGCTACTTTGCAGAGAGTGAAAAGGAAGGTATCCCAGGGAGCGGCTCCGAGGTCAGAGGAAGGGCTGTACCCAAGGAGCCAAATCCCAGAGCAGAAGGTCCCTTTGGACCCAGTGACTGCGTGGTACAAAGGAAGCTGCAGATTGGAAATTCAAATGGTAATTGCTAGGGGCAAGGGGAACAGGTAGATTCTGAAAAACTGGACGTTCTGGAAAAACCTGTAACACAGCTTTCAAATAGATCTTGCTTTCTAGTAGAGTGGGTGGTATAAAAACACACACCACGTAGGCACCAAGTGCCTGCAGGGAATGTTTGGAAAGCTGGGAGAAGAGACATAAGTCCCAGGCAATGACAGGTGAGGCATCTGAGTGCACGTGTGGTGCCCAGGCTCACGCCACGCCTCTGCCTCTACGGGGTTGGATCAGCTACAGATAACTCATCCAGGAAACAAAGGTAATGGCCGGGCTATGCTCTAAGACATTTTTAAATACTAATATACTATATATTTCTGGATGTATGTATAGGAAAGGGAGTGGTCAGCTTTAAAAAATTTGCTTCTAGAATTGTTTTTTTTTTTTTCAAAAAGATGACCAGTAAGGGGATCTTAACCCTTGACTTGGTGGTGTCAGCCCCACGTTCTCCCAAGTGAGCTAACCAGCCATCCCTATATGGGATCCGAACCCATGGCCTTGGGGTTATCAGCACCACACTCTCCCAAGTGAGCCACGGGCCAGCACAAGAATCGAATCTTCTGCCTTGATCTCAATGAGACCCATTATTAAAATATTTCACACTATTAAAAATGTATTGGTCTCCACAAAGGGCTAATATTATTATTAACAGAGTCTACATAAATCAGTAAGTAAAATAAAAGCACCCCAACAGCAAAATAAATAAAGGATATGAAAAGCAATTCACAAAAACACACGAATAACTTTTAATTATACAGAAAAAAAGTATGACCTTATTGCTAGCCAGAAAAAGAGCATATTAAAATAAAAATGAGACAGCTTTTCCCATATATCAATTGACAAGGTCCTAAAAATCCAATAATATCCAGCGAGGGCCAGGACTCAGAGAATCTTGATGCACCATCAGGAAGGACTAGTAAGATGGCAAATTAACATTACTTCTCTAGGGCCAATTTGGCCAGAAGAATACAAAAATTCTTAAATGGACATCCCATTTGATCCAGTAATTCCACTTCTAGAGCTCTGTCCTACAAAATTATTCAAGGATGTGCGCAAAGATATATGTGTAAGGATTTAACTACAACATTATTTAATAATCCTAAAAAATTGGAAAGTCTTCTATCCAATAAAAGGGATACATTATATAGGGTGGAACAGTTAAAACTTTTATATAACCATTAAAATCAGGCAGCAAAAAAAACGTTAAAGATATAGGAATACGATTATATTATATATTGTGAAAAACTGATTATACATATAGAAGAATTAAATTTTATTTACAAAGCATCTCTCATATATATAAAATACACATAGGCACAATGAGGTAAAAAACTGGAAGGAGATACACAAAAATATTATGAGTGTCATATCCAGAAGCTGGACGATCATGGGTGGTTTTATTTCCTTATATGTATTTTTCTGTATTTCTAAAATTCTTAAACAGATAGGTGAGTCTTTCACATTCAGAAAAACTCTACTTTTTAAAAGAAACAAAGGGAAAAAAGTATCTATCTTTCCAGTAAGCAAAAGGCATTGAACTAACAACCCTGGCCAGAAACTGTCCTGCCCAGCCAGCCCTTCCAAAATCTTCTTTCACATCCTCACCCAAGACCCCTGAGGAACTTTAAGTCGATGGGCCATAAGTTTTAGGCTTCCTCTTGCCACTTTTTACCTAAGATGTGTTGTCTGCAGTTCATGAAAAGGACGCCAGATTACAGCCCAAGCCCCATGAGACGCCAGAGGGGGTTTCTAGCCCATGTCTAGTTCAGTCTTCGAGCAAGCGCAGAGACAAAGCACCTTCTGGTTTTCATGATGGTTTCAGAGATTCTCCAGCTCCTGTGAGCCTCTTTCACAAACCCTCAGGAAGGCAGGCACTCCTGTTTTACTAAAGGGAAAATAAGGCTCAGGAAGGTGAGAGAGTGACCCAGGTCACAAACAGAATCAGGGTAGGGGCCCAGAGCTGGCTTACAATCCAGCTCCCTCCTGACCCCCAGGCTGTCCTCAGCCACTGCCAGGGACCCAGGGCCCTGGGAAGGGAGCAGGGCCCTGGCATCCCCAGCCCCATTTGGCCAGGGCCATGCCTGCTGGCTCCACCCTTCAATCTCCCTCATTCATCCCATCTCAACCCTCTGTCTCTGCCCCAGCTCCTATACTAACATGGCTCAGGAAAGTTAGAAGCTCTTCTCACAACTCATTAATCCAGTTAACTATCTAATCTTCTACTTACCTATCATCTCATAGGTCAAGAAGTTCTAATTTGTAATCAAACTAGTATGGGTCTGCTCATCTGTGAGTGAAAGAAACCAAAATCAACTTGACTTAAATGAGAAAAAATGGAATTCATTAGCTCATATCATTGGGGAGGGCAGGTGCACAGCTAGCTTCAGGCATGGCTGGAACTAGGGGCTCAAACTTCAGAGCTCTATCTGTCCTTTCTCCATTTAATGAGCAGGATATTCACCCACGGCCTCACACTCACATCCTACCAATTCCAGCAAAAACAGACCATCTTCCCCATGAGCTGTGGCAGAGGAGTGCCAGGAAGGACTCAATTGGCTTAGATTACCTGCCCACTCCTAAGGACAAAGGGCAAAGGTCAGCTCCATCCAACTACACAGGAAGAGGTGTCCTCTTTCCAGAAGAGAGTAGGAGATGCTGGAAAGGAAACCAACAACAGATTTCCACCTAAACAAACCTCTCACACTTTAAGAACAAGTCAGATTTTTGACACAAGCATTCATTGGCAACAGTAAGAATGAATGACACCATAGGACTAGGGTTACTTTGTCACCTAGGCAAAGTGAGTTATTAGATAACATTCCCATGAGATACCCAAATACTAGTACAAAAATTTAGGTGAGGGCTGGCCGGTTAGCTCAGTTGGTTAGAGAGAGATGCTACTAACACCAGGGTCTGAGATTCAATCCCTGTACCAGCCAGCTGCAAAAAAAGAAATCTAGGTGAGAATGGAATTTTTTGGTCAAGTTTATTGGGGTATGATTTAGATACAGTAAAATTCACCCTTTTTAGTAAAGAGTTCTACAAATTTTGATAAATACATACAGTGTGTAACTACCACCACAGTCAAAATATAGAACATTTCCGTCATACAAAAAAATTCCTTTGTCCCCTTTGTAATCAACGCCTCCCCCATTCCCAGCCCACTCATTTGCCCCTAGAGCTGCGCCTTTTCTGGAACATTGTAAAGCCATTCAGTGTGTACCCTTTTGACTCTGGCTTCTTTCACTTATAATATATTTGAGATTCACCTATCTTGGTGCATGTGTCAGCAGTTCATACCTTCCACTGCTGAGCAACATTAATATATACCGAGATTTTAAAAATTCACCTGTAGGGCCAGCCTGTAGCTCACTTGGGAGGGTGCGGTGCTGATAACACCAAGGCCACAGGTTCGGATCCCTATATAGGGATGGCTGGTTAGCTCACTTGGGAGAGCGTGGTGCTGACAACACCGAGTCAGGGGTTAAGATCCCCTTACCGGTCATCTTTAAATAAATAAATAAAAATTCACCTGTAAAACCTTGATCTGAGATATCAATAAAGTATTCTATATCTATTATTATTTTATATATCAGTTCAACAAATGTTTGTCTCCCCTCTATGCCTAGGAACAGGGGTTACATCAGTAAACAAGACAAAGCCCGTATTCTCAAGGCACTTTCATTCTAATGGGAAGAGACAGAAAATAAATAAACATATGTAGCATGGCAGGTGGTGAGAAATGACCTGAAGAAAACTAGAGCAGGACAGAGGATGGAGAGAGTGGTGTTATTTGCAATCAAGCGGTCAGGGAAAGTCTTTCAGGGGCCCAGAGAGGGCAAGGGGCACGGGCTATGGGGAGACGTAGAGAAAGGACACTCCAGGCAGAGGGAACCATCAGAGCAGAGGCCCTGAGGCCTAAAGGAGCAAGGAGTGTTTGAGGACCAGCAAGCAGAGCAGAGGGCGGGAGGGAAGGAGGCAAGGGCCTCACAAACCAAGGCAATGACATCCAGGAGGCTAGCTCCTGCTGGGAACCATTCCACAGCTTCACAAGTCAGACCCACAACAAATCCTGTCTCCACACCTACCCCCCACTCTCACATACTTCACAGAGGAAAACTCCTTGGGGCCTGTGACACCATTTTGCCAGTCTCCTGTCTTCCCAGCAGCACCAGCTACATATTTTGCAGGGTCCAGTTAGCGTTGCCAGATAAAATATAGGATACCTGGTTAAATTTGAATTGCAGATAGACAATGAGTAATTTTAAAAATTTTTTAAATTATTACTAGCATATCCATTATTACAAATCATGATTTTTCTTTATGCCCTTTACCCAACCAGTCCCTCCCCAAAGCCCCTCCTCTCCCTTCCCCCATCTCCAGTAACCTTAGGTTTGTTCTCTCCTTTTGAAAGTTCAGTGAATTGTTGTGGTCATTCCTTCTCTCTCTTTCCTTCTTCCTTAGCACCCAGTTATAAGTGAGAACATGGGTGTATTTCTCTTTCCTAGTTTGGCTTATTTCACTTAACATAATTTTATCCAGACTCATCCATGTTGCTGCAAATGGCAGTATTTCATTCTTTTTTATGGCTGAGTAGTATTCCATTGTGTATGTATACCACATTTTCTGTATCCAGTCATCCATCGATGGACACTTAGGTTGGTTCCATATTTTGGCTATTGTAAACAGAGCTGTGATGAACATGGGAGTGGCTAGACAATGAGTAATTTTTAACATATGTATGACCCAAATATTGTATGGGGCATACTCACACTAAAAAATGAAAATGAGGGGGCCCTTGTTGAAAAATTATTAAGAATTATGACAGCAACAGCAGAGCATTATACAAAGCATGAAGCCCTTCTAACGGTGCGGACCTGTGCGATCGCTCAGGTTACACACCCATGAATTAGCCCTGCTCCCCACTCAGGTCTCTCGTCTGTACAGGAGACAATTCAAATTCAGCTTTCCTAAACATCTGACCTACCATCCCCTCTCTTCCGGCTCCTTTAGGGAGGAAACAGACCACCGAAAGGGAAGCTCCTCCCCTTCCCAGTCCCACACATTCTCCCATATCTCGCCCCTCCAAGTCTCTTCCCTACCTGTTCCACTGGAAGTCCCCTCTCCGTCTGAGCCCCGGCTCCCACCCTCTTCCTGCCTTCTCGGGTCCTCACACTATTCATTACCCACCCCTTCTCTGTATCTTCAACTTCTGGCCTACCAGAAGTCTACTTCTCACCAGCAATTAAACATGTTCCAGTCTTCCCATAACTGTATTGAGTTATACTGTCTAGTTCTAGAAGTTAAAGGTAATGAGTCAAAACGGGAGATCACATCCTAGCTAGGCACATAGGCCACTTTCCTCTCTGGTCATTTTTTAACTACATCTTTCTTGCAGAAGCACATATCTCATGCGATGAGAAGACTGCTAGATTTTTTTCCCAAGACATAGCTCTGTATCTCATCTGGGGATCTTGAACATACAACCACCGAGTACCTTTCTCTTCTCTTTTTCTAGTTAGGCTGTAGCTGTTGCCTGCGTAAACCAACCCTCCAGGACACCCCTCAGAAACAGCATACCAGAGCTGGGCAGTGTGACCCAAGAGGGCCAGAGATTCTGGTGGCTGTCCCCTTGGCCAGACTCCAGGACTCAAAATCCCCTCCTAAAGAAAAGAAAAACTCCAACACAGACTCCCACAAGCCAAGAGAGAAAGACACGGGAGCCGTTCTTTTCCTCCTGCTCTTTCCTTTTCACGTCAAATCAGCTCAAGTGTCTCTGGGAAACAGATAAAATAGTAGTGACAGTTAGACTGGCCCACCCTGCCTCACGATGGCCATCCGACTCCACTGGCAGAGCCCCTTTCCGGATTCAGGGTCAGGAGAATCCTGCTCTGGACACTAGTCAACAGAAAGAACTGGCTGTAATTCGGGGGGCTGACATCAGACCAGCCATCCAGCTGCCTGCAGCCATGCCAGGCACAGCGTTCCACCAGGGACACAACTGCAGCCATCACGTATATTATAGCTCACTTGACATCGCCACTTTTATGGTCTTCTCTAAAGCGACCAATCTGACTGAAGTGGGAGTAAAAACCATGCAGATGCCTGAACTGGTCCCACGAGACATGACAAATAGTGTTTTTCCACATTGTGCACCCAGGATTTCAGAAACACTCCTTACCTTCCACTAGTCAGACAGCCTCTTTCTCCATCTGTTAGGGAATCCTTTCTGTCCCCCTCCTTAACGTGGATGTCACTAGAGCAGTAATTAAACCTAAGATAAAATTTTGAGCTAGTTATCTATCTTTGGACCTAGAAGCCTTGCAATGAAAAGTGGATTCTTTTTGGAACCTTATAGATTTTTCTCCCTAACCATGATACCTTACTTTCCCACTCTACAGGACTTCTCCCCTCCCCCTTTAGGTTAACTGCACTAGGAAAAAAAGACATTTCTGGTGTGGGAGGGGGAAGGTGGCGGTGAAAGAAGCAAGTACAGTAAGGCTCCCTGGCCCCCATCTGTTCCAAATCTTCCCCTCACAGGATGTCACGTCTAAAACGCAAGAAAAATATTCCTTCCTCTTCCAACATTCAGCAGGATCTTGCATGCAAAGAGAAGAATGTCTGGTTACTCTGTGGGTTTTCATCTGCTTTTTAACTCACGTGTTGCCAAATTACACTGGCCCCTCAACACCATTGCCCCCTCTCCCAATAAAAGCCCAGTGGCAGCGGGGCTCACCGCCAGTGAGGACCATCCCAGCTTTGGCAAGGAGCATGCCCCTCTGGCACAAAGGATTAGTTCTCCTGAGCTTGGCCAATGACTTTTGCAGATTTCTTAGCTGAAGACACGCCAGAGAGCGGCCTAGGCCCCCAGAGGAAGTGAGGCTGCCCCTGAGGATAAAAGGAGCAGGCTCAGAATCCCCAACTTCTGGTTCTGCTCGCCCCCCCCCCCGCCCCTCACTTCTAGGCACTTTGCAGGCGGGTGTGCACGGGCAGCCAACTCCCGGAGCTTTGAAGAGGAAGGATGTCCCCCAGTAGCATCCAACACTCCCAACTGCTGCAGTTCCAGGACTGGGAGGGCGATATTTTTAGAAGGGCAACCAGCCAAGCGAGACCAGCTCCAACTTTATTTCAACCAACCCTCTTTTCCATCTTCTGTAGTTCTCCTTCAAGTTGCACAGAGTGGCATTCCTCCCTTTATTGCTTGATTTTTACGCAAGGACTGAGGCTCTCATTAAAATGATTGAGAAAGCTTGACTGAAAAGATGGAAAGGAACCTGCATGCCCGGCCCCTCCCCGTTTGGCTCAATCTCCCCCTCCCCTGCCCCCGCCACCCTCACCCCTCCCCGCGCAGGCTCCTTGGCACATGCGCCGTCCTCTGCCCCAGCAACACGGAACCCCTTGCGGGTCCTCCAGATGGGCAGAGCTCTTTCTTATCCTGGGTCCAAATTCTCCTTCCTCCCAGCCTTCTCACCCTTCTTATCACTTCCTAAGAGGCCCTGCATGATCGAGCTTCACCTCACCCCACCCTCCTCGACCTTATTTCCTTCCTCTCTTCCCCTGCAAACTACTCCTCCTTGCTGTCGCTCAAGCGCACCAAGCACACCCCTCAAGGCCTTTGCGCAGGCTGTGTCCTCTACCTTGAACACCTCCCTCCGAGGTATTTAAAAAGTCTGGCTCTCTTCCCTGACCTAGATTTCTGCCCCAAAAGACTGTCTATTAAAAGGCGCCCCCATCACTCTGTAGCCTCACTTCCCCACAACCACTTTATTTTTCTTCCCAGCACCAAGAAGGACCTCATTGACCAGACTTTACTAGGCTCCTCGGAGCCCTCTTCTCCACTAGGCCTCGACCCTGGCCTATCTTTAGCAAAAAAAAATCCAGCTTATCATCCCCCACCCTGATATCTGATCAAGTTCCTCATCCTCACCTTTAATGTATAAGTCCTTGGTCTGCCCCTGGTATCTCCTCTAATTTCCCATCCACTGACCCCCATCACTCTGCTCCTTAGCTATAAATCCCCAGATCTCTGCCATATTCAGAGATGAGCTCAGTGTCTCTCCCTATTGCAAGAGTTGACTCCTAATGCAATAGTCTTGAATAAAGTCTTCCTTACCATTTTAACAAATGTCAGAATAATTTTCTTTAATACCCCTTGACATCTGTCTCCCTCCACTGGACTATAAGCTCCACAAGGGCAGGATCTTTATGTGTTGACTCTCCACTAGATCCCTAGCTTCTAGGACAGTATCTAACACACAGCAGACACTCAACAAATATTTGTTGAATGAATCTAGCTATATCCACTTGTCTCTTGGTCTCAGTTTACCTGCCACCTCCTCTGGGAAGTCATCCTGGAATCTTCCAAGGCTTGACCCTGTACTCAGCAGCAGTGATCATACTGATCTCAGGCAAAAACTCTCTGGTGTGCTTAATACGTACTTTAATTTGCTAAATATAAGATTGACATACTAATATATAGAATAAAGCACAGGAGTCTATCTTGACCTCCTTTTCTCCCACACCTCCACAACACCCCATCTGAGTCTTTTTCTATGTACATACATCCATGCACACTGTTTACATGATGCCACACCCTCTCCCCACACACCTCCACACACACAATCATTGCCTGGTCCCTAGCAGGGGTTTAATTAATAAGGGGAAGGAAGAGGAGCCCTGGTGGGGCTGAGAGCCAGCTCTCTGTTCTCCAAAACCAAGTCTAGCTTTGCCCCTATCTTCCTGGCTTTCTCCACCCACAGGAGGAAAGAGGCCCCTTCTGTTGGCCGCCCCGTAAGAGGCAGATGGAGCCCACGGCTAGCCACTCTCGGCTCACTTCTCCATTCCAGGCAAACTTTCAAGGCCTCTCTACAGGTCACCGTGAGCCCCCTGAGCCCTACTGCTACTGCTACTGCTGGCAGACGTGCTCCTGGAGGGTATGCGGGTTCAGCAGACCTATGGGCCAGGGCGCTGGTGATGAATTCATTTGGGCCAGCCTGGAAGCTTGCAGGAGGGGCCTCTGGGGGGAGGGACACCAAGGGAGAGGGGCAAGCTGGCTGTAGAAACAGCCCAAGGAGGTTTCCACATAAACGAAAGGTAAGCAGATGAAGGCTCTTCCTCAGCCCTTCCAGCCTCTCTGAAGAGAGCAAATCTTCAAGTGTTTGCTGAAGCTAATCCAGTTTCAAAATGCTTTCAGAGAGGTGGAAGAGGAAGTACTGGCTACTGACCACTCCCTGCGGTGGCCTGCAGAGGAAGCATGGTCACTTTCCCCTCTCTCAGCTGCCCTTCCAGCCTCTCTGAAGAGAGCAAATCTTCAAGTGTTTGCTGAAGCTAATCCAGTTTCAAAATGCTTTCAGAGAGGTGGAAGAGGAAGTACTAGCTACTGACCACTCCCTGCGGTGGCCTGCAGAGGAAGCATGGTCACTTTCCCCTCTCTCAGCCTCGTCTCTGGGGACACACACAGAAGCCAGAGGAATAGGAAAGTACCTGGGACAGATGCGGGAGCCCACCCTCTTCCACTGAGAGCTGTCTGACTCTTCTTCCTGCCAAGCCAAGAAAGAAGTCTTCTTAGGAGCAGAAAGCTGGCCAGGATTGGAAAAAGCTGCCTCCAGCAGCCTTCACCCCAAGGCAAGCTCATGTCATTCACACCCTAGGAATCTGGAAGATACTGAGTGGCCCTGCCCCTGCTTCCTGGGAGGCATTAATCATCTCCCTGCCCCACCCCCACCCCACGTGGGTCTTATTTCTGGCAGCCAATTTATTCCCTGAAGTTGCAGGTGAAATGAGCTTCCAAGTGGGCTTGCCAAAGAAAGCAAACCCTTCTGGAATGCTCCTGAGTCTCGTTCTCTCTCCTTTGACAACTTTACCGGATCCTGTCACCCACTATGACCATGCTTGGGTGACTACCCATTTGGGTTTGCCAGGGACTGTCCTGGTTTTAGCACTGAAAGTCCCCTGTCCCAGGATGGTTGGCCACACACCACTGTAACCTCCCGATCCTTCCCCCCTCTATCCCTGTGGTTTCATGTGGACACATACTTTGGAAAGGCAGCCTGGCAATGTAGATGTGGGCTTCCTGGTATTGTTTCCTTATACTGCTCCTCTTGTTGAGTTTTAGAGAGGAGGAAAGCGGTGAATCTAGAAGTTCAATTAGTTTCAACCAGAAGCTTTTGTTTAAAGAAAAGGAGATAGAAAAGAATAATACCTAAGCCTTACTCAGCCCTTACTATGCTGTATATAAAATATCTTGCTTAATTTAATCCTAGGAGGTAGGTACCATTTCCTAGATTGAGAAACTGAGGCCCAGGATCACACAGCTAATTAGTAGGGTTGGGATCCCCATCTAGGCAGGGACACCAGTGCTCACAAACTTATTCACTACCTTGTACTGTGATCCCTAAAGATAACGAGACCTTGTCATTTGAACCACACAGGACAGAAACATCATGAAGTTACTTATGCTAGACTGAAAAGGCATAAGTTTACATATGTCAAGCAACCCCTGAAGAAAATGGATTGTGATACTGTGAACACGTCTCCCTTCTACAGATGACACCCCTAGTCACCATGGGGATAGTTCACGGTTAGGGCACTGCTGCTCTGATGCACAACCTCATCGCAGCAGCCTCCCAGCGCTGACCCTGCCCCATCCACCCTCCCGATGGCTGCTGGATGAATCCATCAAAACCCGGGATCTGACCGTGTTCTTCCTACCCAGGCTAATGCCCCTTCCAGCTCAATGCAGAATGAAACCCAGATCCCTCTACCCAAGTCTCATCCACTGCCTTGAAAATATAGGTGGGAGCAGACTTTACACAAAGCAGTGTGACAGGATAGGTCACAAACTTTGATAAACGTTCATGCCATTTGACTTTCCCCTTGCTAAGAATTTTTTCCAAGATTCTGACAGATTTCAAGATTCTCCGGTTGGGAGAAAGTTGGAGGTGGAGGTGGTTTACTGGTGATATTTTACACATGCAGGTGTTCATGCCTAGGGTTATCTGCAATGATGAAGATCTGGGACGATTCCTATGGCCAACAATAAGGAAATGGTTAACTAAACTATGATACACCCATTCAATTGGATTATCATGCAACCACGAAAATGTATGTTTATGAGGAGTTAAAAATAATATAGAAAATTCTTGGGCTACAACATTAAGCTAAACAAACAGGAAATAAAATTATATAGACAGTGTGATCACAATTGTGTGAAAACAAATTTAAAAAACTACTTAGAGTGAAAGGACTAAAAGGAAGTGAACAAGATTAAAAAGAACCAACACTTACCAAGGAGCCAACTGCTTTGCATACTTATCTCACTTAATCTTCAAGGCAAGCCTACAAATTAGGGACTATTTTTATCCTCACTTTGCCAATAAGAAAACCAAAGCTCCAAGAGGATAATTAAGATGCCCAATGGTTGCCCACAACTAATAAGGGGAAAAGAAGGCATCTGAACTCAGATTTGCCTGATTCGGTGCCTGGGCCCTCACCTTCCACACTGTACCACAATCGAATGCGGACAGTAGCTTTATTTGGCCAGTGGAACTACTGGCAACTTTTTTTTTTTTTTTGTCTTTTTCCGTGTCCGGCAACGGATCGCAACCCTCAGTGTCGCCCCCGTACCGGACCGGGACCGGCAACAGGATCGCAACCCTCGGTGTTGCTCCCGCGCCTCGCTCAGCCAGTGAGCGGGAACCGGTCTGTATGTGGGATCCAAACCCTCCGCGGGAGTGCCGCCGCGCTTCCCAAGCGGCGCACTACAGCAGTGCGCCACCGGGCCGGCCCTACTGGCAACTTTTCCCCATCTACTCTCTACTTTCTTATTTTCCAAATTGTCTATATTAGCTATGTTTTTAAACTTTTTTTTTTCCATTTCAAAGGTAATACAGGCCTATAACACTGGGTGTGTCGTATTACCCTTTTAAGGTAGAAAACAATAAACTTAGGACAAAATGACATTTAAAAACAAAAACAAAAAGCCTGTCTTGAGTTCAAAGCTCCCCACAGTTTGGCTGTCTGCTGTCCTTCTGGCCACATTTCCCACCTCTCCTTTTTCATAGTTGTGAAGTCACTAAGCGAAGTTATTAGGTGACATGGCCAGATCTACATGGTGTACAGAACACCTCTGGGGGCAGAGAGGAAGGTCGATGGCTGAGGGGAGGGAACAGGTGAGGGCTGCACCCTGGTGGCCCCCACTGAGACAACCAACAGGGCCTGGCAGATGGCCACTGTGTCATTCACCCGTGGAAAGACCATGCCCACAGTGTCCGAGAGAAACAAATCATCCATGGAAAAGCATCAGCATTAGACAGAAAAAACAGCGGGGAGACCCAGGGCCAGGATCTGGGCTCCCTCCCATCTGAGAGCCTCCTGGCTGCTCCTCCAAGGGAGCAGGAAACAGGGAGGCTTCCTCTGCCTCAGTGTCCACTCCCCAAAATATCCAGGACAGGAGGGGTGAGGGTGAGAAGGACCTACCCAGTCCACACTGACATTCTGGACCTGGCCTCCTTTGGAGTGGTCTTTGCTAGTTGCGGGGAGAGAGCAGGCTGTTGAGCAAACAAATTACGGACAGCTGGGCTGCAGCAGAGTAGTAGCAGCACCAAGTGTGAAAAGTTACAACAAAGATGCTCAGGTTTCACTCACTTTTCCCAACCCTTGCACACTGGAGGGTTTTCAAAGTAAAGAAGCCACAGTATTGCGGGAGGAAATAAAATAAAAAAGAGGGACCTATTTGACAGTAGTTCTCAGCCCTTGAGGGGCATTAGAGTCATGGGGGAGTGTTGGGGTAGTGGGGGGAGAATAGCTGTTTAAATACAGGTTTTTCAGGCTTATCCCCAAATGTTCTGATTCAATAGATCCTGATCAGGTCTGAGTCTACATTTTTAATAAGCATTTCCCCAAGTTGCTGTTAAGCTCTAGCCCATCTATGAAGAAATCCTGACTTATAGGCTTTTTGCTGATGTAAGGAATGACATTAGGGAGACATTTCTTTTTTTTTTTTTGTCTTTTTTCGTGTCTGGCAACGGATCGCAAACCTCAGTGTCGCGCCCGTACCAGACCAGGACCGGCAACGGGATCGCAACCCTCGGCATTGAGCCTGCACCTCGCTCAGCCAGTGAGCGGGAACCGGTCTGTATGTGGGATCTGAACCCTCGACGGGAGCGCCGCCGCACTCCCAAGTGGCGCACTGTAGCAATGCGCCACCGGGCCGGCCCAAGGGCGACATTTCTTTTCCTTCATATTTTTTTTTTTGTCTTTTT
>NW_007727711.1:190342-196179 GCF_000696425.1 Galeopterus variegatus | reverse complement strand
CAGGCTTATCCCCAAATGTTCTGATTCAATAGATCCTGATCAGGTCTGAGTCTACATTTTTAATAAGCATTTCCCCAAGTTGCTGTTAAGCTCTAGCCCATCTATGAAGAAATCCTGACTTATAGGCTTTTTGCTGATGTAAGGAATGACATTAGGGAGACATTTCTTTTTTTTTTTTTGTCTTTTTTCGTGTCTGGCAACGGATCGCAAACCTCAGTGTCGCGCCCGTACCGGACCCTCGGCATTGCGCCTGCACCTCGCTCAGCCAGTGAGCGGGAACCGGTCTGTATGTGGGATCCGAACCCTCGGCAGGAGCGCCGCCACGCTTCACAAGCGGCGCACTACAGCAGTGCGCCACCGGGCCGGCCCTACTTCATATTTTAAAATATATATTACAAAGAGTATACAGGGAAGTCTTTGTATTATTAGCGCACTACAGCAGTGCGCCACCGGGCCAGCCCTACTTCATATTTTAAAATATATATTACAAAGAGTATACAGGGAAGTCTTTGTATTATTTTTTCAAGTTTCCTATAAGACAAATTATTTTAAAATAAAAAGTTTGGGCTAGCCAGTTAGATCAGTTGGTTGACCAAAGTCAAGGATTCAGATCCCCATATTGGCCAGCCACCAAAAAATAAAAAGTTTAAAATATATATGGCAAAAGTAACACATGCCTATAGTAGAATATTTTTAATAGTATCACATTAGATAAAATGGAAAATGGACATCCCCTTCCCCCCACCAGCCCTATTCCACTCTCCAAACTGCTGTGAACAATTTCATATACATTAGGATTTTTTGTTTGTTTTCATTTTTTTTAACAGCTAATGCCAGCAAAAAGGTGATGAAAATGACACTCTCAAAATTGTTGACTGACATGCAAATTAATACAGCTCTTTTGGAAAGCAATTTAGCAATGTGTATTAAAAGCCATTCATACTCTTGGACCTACCAGTTACATGTCTAGGAATCTTTCCTAAGAACACCACCCCTCTGAGACAGTGTGCAATCATTCAAAATGACCACACAAAGCAACAAAGAAGATGGTTACGATGATGATGTTAGTGGAAAACAAACAGGATATACACATTTTACTTGTTCTCTGATTACCAAGTTGTCGTTATTTTGTTTTGTTTAGATACATAAGAAAAAGAAAATAAACCTAAATTGCTAACAGTATGTAAGGGAGAAAGTATTTGAGTGATACTTTTTTTGTTTTCTCAACTATTTCCTCTGTTGAGAGGCTCAGAACTCTGACTTTGCAGACAGACAGACCTGGGTGAGAAATCCATCTCTCACTTTCCACACGTGTAATATGGAGGACTCTAAGTAATCTCTCCAAGCCTCAGCTTCCCTATGGAGATAAAAGGAGATTAAAAAAAAAATTAGTTCCTAAACATGCTGCAAGAATAAAAATAAGAAAACACATGGACACATTGGCTGCTTTTTGACCTGACACAATAAGCAGAAGCTGTTATTGTTATTTTTCTCCATTCTCTGTGATAGGTCACATTTCACAAATCAGTATTTAAACATTGGATTTAAAAATAGGGATTAAAATTTTGACAGCTCTCATTTTCCTCATCAGATCCTCTTCTAAACCCTTACTTACTTTAACCATGAAAGAGACATTGTAAAAAGTGTACTAAAGTGACAATGCCCCATCCTCAGTTAAATTGAAATAATGAATGGAAATAAGATTTGCAAATTGTATAGCACCTACAAATGGAATGCATTATGAGTCCATTTTTACTGGATGACCCTGAAGGGACAGTGGTTTAAACAAAGACCTGAGTTAAGAACCTGGAATATTTACATGAGGTGCAATAATGCATTAAGTGAACACATTAAAAATGGGGGGAAGGAAGTAAGGATGGAACATGGAGGTTTGTGTGTCAAGAAAATCACCATTACTTCTCTTAGGGCTGGGCCAGGCTTCCAGGAAGAGGTGAGACTTCACAGGGTGATGAGGACAAGTCATCATCTCAGGATGCCTCTCAGCCAATCAGAGGAACAATTCCTCAGTCCACCTTCATCTAATTTATTGAAGGGCTTCTCTGTTAGGCTTGGCTCCACATCTTATACTTTGGAGTTAATCATGAGTGTCACTCTGACCCATGATCATAGGAAGTCTCTTCTTTCTAAGGGACTATTTAGAAATGGAAACTAGATTATTAGTTTTATTATTATTATTATTATTATTATTATTGCCTCAGTAGTGTGCCCATTTATTTTTTCTAAAATTACTTGTCCAAGAAAATATAAATTTATATCTAGTTAAAAACTTAAGGGTTGGCTGGTTAGCTCAGTTGGTCAGAGCCTAGCTTTATCACACCAAGGTCATGGGTTCAGATCTCCGGATTGGACAGCTGCTAGAAAAATTAAAAAAATAAAAACTTAAAGAAACCTCTTTACATAGCTATCTCATGTCCCTCCCTGGAGAGAACTGCTGATTGGACATGTATTCTTCCAGACCTTTACTCCCACAAATATATGTGATACATTCACATGTGCATGCACACACTCAATTTCTTTGTACATAAGATTGTACCCTAGTCACCTTATTTCTCTGCTATCTGAATTTTTCACTTAATAAGTCAAAGGCATCTTTCCATACCTGCACATATAGGTGTTTGTGTAGTGGTTACCCACCCTGGGGCCAGAGTTCTTGAAGCCCCATTCGCCCACTTAACTAGCTATGTGACTGGAAGCAAGTTACATAGCATCTCTTTCCTCATCTAAAAAATATCCTAAGGACCGGCCCGTGGCTCACTTGGGAGAGTGTGGTGCTGATAACACCAAGGCCACAGGTTCAGATTGCTATATAGGGATGGCCAGTTAGCTCACTTCGGCAAGCGTGGTGCTGACAACACCAAGGGTTAAGATCCCCTTACTGGTCATCTTTATTAAAGAAAGAAAGAAAGAAAGAAAGAAAATATTCTAATAATAATAACCAAACAACTGTTGAGAAGATGTTAATAGTGTAAATATGTGCGAATATTCTAAAATATGCAGAGCACTCGAATAGCGTGTACATAATAAGTACTATATATGTGTTGGCCATTACTATGGTCTACTTCGTCCTTTTAGTTAATGGCCATATAGTAGTTTGGGTGAACTATAATTTATTGAGCCAGTCTCCTACTGATAGACTCATAGGTGATTTCCTACTTTTTGCAGCAGTGAGAATATTTGAACATAGGTCTCTGTATTACAAGTGCAACTATTACTGTAGGACAGTTTCCAAAGCATGGAATTGCTACACCAAAGGTCATATTCATTTTTTGTAAAAGATGTTGCCAAATTTCCCTCCAGAAGGCTGCACTAATTTACATCCCTGCCAATGTTTTGTGCGTGCCTGTCTTCAGGCATCATCACAATACTGGCAGCCTGGATCTCTGGCATTCTCATTTCTGCACTTGCCTTCCCTAAATGAAACCTAAATCAAAACCTCCAACAATGTATTTGCTAAAGTCCCAGGGACACCTAATCCCTTTGTTTTTTCTAAATGGAATTAGACATTCGGCTCTTTGACAGGCCTTCAGTTGCCTGGACACAGCCCTGGGATGACTTTGAAAAATATAAATAAAACACACTGCTGTTCCCTAACACCCTCCAGAGAAGCTCGAGGGGGCCTGTGTGAGGCCCAGCCGCTCTGCTTTCTATCACATGCAAAAAGATTTTCAATAGCAGCTGGTGTTTTCCTGGGTGGAGATCAGAGCCAGCATTTGTATATAAATATTATCCCAGGGCTCGAGGGAGAATCAGGCTGGAAGTAGAGGCTGCAACATCCCAGCTCCTGCAGCTTTTCTGGGTGCTCCCAGTAGAAAGGGGAGGCAGCCCAGGCCCACCCCGTCAGGACAGTGACTAAGTAAAACAAACAGAGGTGGAAGTGGGGCAGATCCTGGCTGGAAATGTGCGCCAGTCAGAGGAGAAGCAGGGCAAAGAGGTGCACTCAGTTTAGGGGCTAGGCTGGGGTTTTGTCACTCGCTCTGCAAGTCTGTAGCCACCTGGTCTACATGCAGTCTCCTGCCATGTAGTGACAAGATGACCACTGACTGAGGTGGCCCTTCCGGCCTATCTCCATGGTTCTGAGATACTGGGTGACTGCTCGCTTTGCCTGATGACCCCTTGGAATCAAGGGGAGTTGTGGGGGAAGAGGCTCTGGCTCCGGAGTGGCCTCCTGGAGTTCTTATGCAGGAATGTCAGCAATTCTGAGGGCTGCTCCTGCTAAGCTCCACGAGCCCCAAAGCCATTCATCTTTCAAACTTGTTTCTCAGCTCACTCTTTTATGGCTCAATACCATTCACCTTTGTTCTACCAACTGTCTCCTGGTCTCACACTATTCCCAGGGATCCAGGTTAGGGAGGGGGAGAAGGCAGGGAGTCTCTGGATTCTGTGGATCAGAGGGAATTCCAGGGATGATACCCAGGGACTGCAGCTCATATCCACAATGGAGGGAATAACTCAGCTCAGGAACTCAAAAGTGAATTACGCTTCCCCTTCTCGGTGAGCTCACACTGGAGAGTCAGCGGGAAGGAAAGGAGGCCCAGAGACCCAGGGTCTCCCTTGGGTCTGATTAGAGGCAGCGTAGTGTTTGGAATTTGAAGCTAAACACACCTGGCTTCAAGTCAAGGTACTTAACCTCACTGTGTCTCCGTTTCGTATTCTCTGAGAACATGGGACTAGCCACCAACACCTTGCCTGTCATATGTTCAGTGTGGACTCTGTGTTCTAGGCACCAAGGACACAGCAATAAGCAATCAGACCACGTCCCCAGTGAGGTAGATACTATTAGTAGTGTCACACTTACTACCCAGAAACCCGAGGTTTATAGTGTGTGGTAACACGTCGACAAGGTCATGCCACTCCGAACTGGGCTCCATGGCACTCTCTCATTATGACACTGCTTTTAGCCTTGAGTACAGATGCTCCTTGACTTATGATGGGGTGATGTCCCAATAAACCCATATAAGCTGAAAATACCATCAAAAATGGGCATTTTATAGACATGACGGAATGTGAAAACACAAAACAACATTTGAAATATGCTGGCAACACAGTATACTGTAGCTGCCCAACATCATGAGAGAGTATGGTACTGCATATTACTAGCCCAGGAAAAGATCGAAATTCAAAATTTGAAGTACAGTTTCTACTGAAGGCATACTGCTTTTGCACCATCATAAAGTCGAAAAATCATAAGTTGAACCATCTTATGTTGTGACTATCTGTATTAACAATTGCTAACCAGGTTCACTGTGAAGTGAATGCAAGTTGAAGCTTGAGAGGAACCAGGAAGAAACACATTCACGCAGCCTTAGGTTTCTCTAACATTTGTGAAAGTCAAGTCTTCACCAACAGGAAAGACCACCGTCCCTCTCCCTTCTGGCACTCCTGCCTTCCTATTGTGTGATGCCAGAGTGTCCCTGGGCATTCAGGAATGCATGCACACTGGAGCTGAGTTGGTGGTAGAGTTTGAGTTCAGCGGTTATGTGTGTACGGTCCTGATGCCACATCAGTGGTTGTATCACCACATGAACACGTCCTATAGTGCTTCGAGCTATGACACCTGCTAAACTGTAAGTGGAGGAATCAGATCCCTTAATCAAAGTGGAAGTTCTCCTGTCAGACTGCGCTCCGTAACAGAAGCACAGAATTATAATGCACCCGAGGTTCTTTTTTTCACTCTTGGTGGGAATTGCACAAAATGGAATTTACCAAAATTCATCTGTGAGACACAAACATGTAGTAATACTACAAACAGTGTTTGTGTCTATGTGTGAATCTGCTCGTTTTTGGCATCTAAACTATCAATAATAATAAACAAATTT
>NW_007727711.1:186810-189542 GCF_000696425.1 Galeopterus variegatus | reverse complement strand
TTTGATCACCCATGTAGAGAAAAGGCTGTATTATCTTTTATTCTCTCTACTGAAAATTATTTTAGAAAATTACCATACGAAGAAGTGATCAAGAGTATGAAGCAAGAAAATGTAGGAATAAAAAGTATTATAAGGGCTGGCCGGTAGCTCAGTTGGTTAGAGCACAGCCTTATAACACCAAGGTCATGGGTTCACATCCCTGCACCAGTCAGCTGCCCACCCCATAAAAAAAGTATTATAGAGCTGTGTCAGGCAGTTAATTAATAAAAATGTCCTGTTCTGGAGTTTGTAGTGTTTGAGGTATTTCTTGGCTTAAAAATGTGTAAATTGTTGGAGCTCTTTTCTCACGCGAAATAAATATTCACTTATATTCGTAAAATTGGATCCATAATTTTGTATTATCTATCTGAAAGATGGCACTCAAATTGCATAAGCTTCAGGCCTCCATAAAACCTTGATCTTTCCCTGAGCGGTTACGATGTGCCAGGATCTGATAAATCCCTCTACATGGATTACCTCATTTAATCCTCAGTCAACCCACTGAGGTAAACTAAGGCTTGGAGCATTTATTCTACACAATAAACCTTATTCTGCAGGGTTGTAACAAGGATTCAAAATCACAGAGCACCCAGAGCAGTGGCCCATGCACAGAACGGAAGCTATTACAATTCACTGTGTGGCCTCTCTGAGCCTGTTTCCTCATATATAAATGTATTNTGTGTGGTAACACGTCGACAAGGTCATGCCACTCCGAACTGGGCTCCATGGCACTCTCTCAAATGACACTGCTTTTAACCTTGAGTACAGATGCTCCTTGACTTATGATAGGGTGATGTCCCAATAAACCCATATAAGCTGAAAATACCATCAAAAATGGGCATTTTATAGACATGATGGAATGTGAAAACACAAAACAACATCTGTAATATGCTGGCAACACAGTATACTGTAGCTGCCCAACATCATGAGAGAGTATGGTACTGCATATTACTAGCCCAGGAAAAGATCGAAATTCAAAATTTGAAGTACAGTTTCTACTGAAGGCATACTGCTTTTGCACCATCATAAAGTCGAAAAATCATAAGTTGAATCATCATAAGTTGGGACTGTCTGTATTAACAATTGCTAACCAGGTTCACTGTGAAGTGAATACAAGTTGAAGCTTGAGAGGAACCGGGAAGAAACACATTCACGCAGCCTTAGGTTTCTCTAACATTTGCGAAAGTCAAGTCTTTTCACCAACAGGAAAGACCACCGTCCCTCTCCACTCCAGTTTCCCTTCTGTCACTCCTGCCTTCCTATTGTGTGATGCCAGAGTGTCCCTGGGCATTCAGGAATGCATGCACACTGGAGCTGAGTTGGTGGTAGAGTTTGAGTTCAGCGGTTATGTGTGTACGGTCCTGATGCCACATCAGTGGTTGTATCACCACATGAACACGTCCTATAGTGCTTCCAGCTATGACACCTGCTAAACTGTAAGTGGAGGAATCAGATCCCTTAATCAAAGTGGAAGTTCTCCTGTCAGACTGCGCTCCGTAACAGAAGCACAGAATTATAATGCACCCGAGGTTCTTTTTTTCACTCTTGGTGGGAATTGCACAAAATGGAATTTACCAAAATTCATCTGTGAGACACAAACATGTAGTAATACTACAAACAGTGTTTGTGTCTATGTGTGAATCTGCTCGTTTTTGGCATCTAAACTATCAATAATAATAAACAAATTTNGCACTCAAATTGCATAAGCTTCAGGCCTCCATAAAACCTTGATCTTTCCCTGAGCGGTTACAATGTGCCAGGATCTGATAAATCCCTCTACATGGATTACCTCATTTAATCCTCAGTCAACCCACTGAGGTAAACTAAGGCTTGGAGCACTTATTCTACACAATAAACCTTATTCTGCAGGGTTGTAACAAGGATTCAAAATCACAGAGCACCCAGAGCAGTGGCCCATGCACAGAACAGAAGCTATTACAATTCACTGTGTGGCCTCTCTGAGCCTGTTTCCTCATATATAAATGTATTTCTCTGCACAGAGGATATCTGAAAAGATACACAAAGTATTGGTAACAGTGGCTGCTTCTGTGGAGGAAAGTGGGGTTTGTGCTGTTACCGGGCTGAGGTATGCCCAGATAGTTGGTAAACTATTATTTCTGAATATGTCTGTGAGGGTGTTTCCTGAAGAGATTAGCATTTGAATCAGTAGACCAAGTAAAGATCAGCCCTCATCAGTGTGGGCAGGAATCATCCAATCCACTGAGGGCCCAAATAGAACAAAAAGCCAGAGGAAGGGCAAATTTGCTCTCTGTTCGAGCTGCACATCCATCTTCTCTTGCCCTTGGACATTAGAACTCCTAGTTCGAGGCCTTTCAGACTTGGACTAGAAGTTACACCATTGGGTCCACTGATTCTCAGGCCTTTGGGCTTGGAATGAAACTTTACCACTGGCTTTCCTGGTTCTCCAGCTTGCAGACAGCAGATTGTGAGGCTTCTTGGCCTCCATAATATCATGAGCCAATCCCTCATAATAAATTTCTTTCTGTATATGTCTATATATATCCTATTGGTTCTGTTTCTCTGGAGAACACTAACTAATATGGGTAGGGTAGGAGGGAATCACATCCTTCTTCTATCTTCAAGTTTTTAAACAAGTTAATATATGAAAATTACTTGGCACAGTGCCTGGCACATGGTAAGTGCTCAATAAATGTTAGCTATTGCTATTAGTT
>NW_007727711.1:184546-186228 GCF_000696425.1 Galeopterus variegatus | reverse complement strand
ACTTGGCACAGTGCCTGGCACATGGTAAGTGCTCAATAAATGTTAGCTATTGCTATTAGTTATTGTTATTGTCAATTAATTAAATCAATTAACTGGAAAAATAAAGAGGTGAGAGCTCTAAAGTCCTCTGATGTCTAAAGTCCCATCCACCTGTGTTTGGTATAGATAACAGTCCCTAGCTCTTACCAGTGCCAGGGGCTGTCATGCACTATTGCATTTACTGTTTTTTTTATTTGGGGTGGCTGGCCGGGATGGGGATCCAAACTCTTGACCTTGCTGTTACAAGGTTGTGCTCTAACCAACTGAGCTAACTAGCCAGACTGTTGCATTTAATACTCCCTGAATCTCTATGCGGTAAGTACTAATCTCATCCCCATTTTGTAAATATGGAAACAGAGGCACAGAGAGATTAAATAACACACCCTAGGTAACACAGCCAATGTGGAAGAGGCCAGGATTAACACCTGAGCTGGGTGTCCCTAAAGCCAGATACAAAACAGCCTCACTAGACTATTCCTCCTTGTATATTAAAGGTGAGCCTGCATTTTTTCACCCTTAATGTGTACATCTCCAATGAGCTTCGTGTGTAGCAGGACAGTCACCAGGAAGCCTAGAGTATGGGATGGGAAATGTCAGTGGAGATGTGACAGCAGCAGGATAGCTCTACAGAGCTTATTGACCAGGTAGAAATTAAGAGGGAAGGCAGGCAAGGGAGAAAAGGAGGCCAGAAACATGCATAAGGCATCTGCTATACACACTGACAACGGACTCAGCCATCTTGCACCTATCTTGCACCACACTGCAAGGCAGACAGTGTTATCCTGCTCCCCACTTCCAAGCTGAGCTGAGCAGACAGGCAGTGAGAGTTCATGAAGCTCCTAGGTGGTAGGTCCTAAGAAACCTAGCCCCTCAGGGCTCACTGCTCCCTGAAAGCAAAGAACATCTGCCAGTGCTCCTCTCCCACCTTCCCTCTGCCCCTGCAGGCCTTCCTTGGGCTTGTGCAGCCTAAAGCAAATACTTCTATCCAGCACAGCTCAGCTCAGCAGCCCTCAGTGGCCTCTGTTCTACTGGAGAATCTCTGGGGATGGATCTCAGGAGGTCTCCTGGGTCTGTTTCTCAAAGAAGGGACCCTTTACCACAGGGTGAGAGAGGTGGGTTAGCCTGTGAGTTCTGCTGCACATAATGCCATGGACCCAGAACCTTAATGGCATCTTTCAGGGATAAATCTGTCTTAGAATCTCTACTCAGTTCAGGAGCACTAAGTATGTACCCTGGAGCACTTGCCACCTCAGCCTCTGGGTGACCTTTCAGGGCATCCCTGACCTTCACCTGCCTTGGGTGTAGGAATGAGGTGGTCCACATTAGTGTCTCAGACTGCTGAGAGCTTCTGCCAACAGCCACCTCTTAAAAGTTTTGTCACATCATAGCTATGACTTTGAGCATGTCACTTGACCTCTTGAGTTTCCTTATCTGTAAAATGAGGATTAAAAACTAATAAATGTTTCTGTATGATAAAGGATGACTCTTCACCCTCACCCTAGATTGCAAGTACCTTGATGAAAGGGGCCAGTTTGACCTTCAAGGTGCCTTCCTAACAGGGTGCTCTACTCCAGGGGGCTAATGTAAGGCAGAATTGAGTAGTGCAAAACAATATGTGCTATGGCTCATCCAGACCTAGATTC
>NW_007727711.1:174681-183691 GCF_000696425.1 Galeopterus variegatus | reverse complement strand
TAAACAGACTATTCACAAGCTTAAAGAATGCTGCTAAGACAAAAAAATAATACCACAAATTCGTATTTTCAGAGACTTACTCCTTTTCTGATTGTCTCAGGAAAAGTCTTATGAGCCTTCTTTTTTATTTTTTTTTCATTGTGAATGTGGATGTGGTTCCATTAGCAAAGGTATATGAATTTTTAACAACCCTCTTCCCCCCGCAAAATGATCTATTCACATAAATGAATCGTAATCTTCATTTTATATTGATAAGTTGCAGAGCTGACATGGACAATGTTTTGTTTTTGTTTTCTTTTCAAACTGTCTTGTCATTCTGAGAACTCAATGCTTTTTGCAAATGCCCCTTTGAGGGAGTCAGGTCTTTCTACTGCGAGAGAAAAATGTGCAGTGACCAGTGCTGTAGACTCCAACATGAGGTTGAGTGGCCTCATTAAATCTTGAAGATTATAAAGGAGGAACTTCAGCCACCACCTCCGTCCTGGGCCAACCAGACAAAAAACAACAATAACAACAAAAAACCCTTTACCTGGGAAGTTTTTAGGAAACAAGTTCTGGTTTTCTCTGCAAACTACTGTCTTTTTTTGGAAAGAGTTCATCTATGCGGGGCCAACCCTGCAGTAACATCAGTATTTAATCTTTATCTGCTCAGAATGGTTTACTCAGGGAGCATCAGCACATACAGGGAGAATAGGGGTCTGGATGAGATAAAACAGAGGGAGAGAAACAGTGGGTCGATGGAGGAGAAAGGCACCTGGAGGCAGGATGCCAACATTCTAGTCTTCACTTTGCCACTTCAGAGATATGCTCTGGCAGGTCTCTAGACCTCCCTGAGACTCAGTTTCCTCATCTGTAAAATGGGGATAAAAACAGCTCTCCTGCCTACCTCGAGAGGGTTGTTCCTTCCCTACCACTCTCACCCAACCAGAGAGCTGCTGCCACTCTGACCCAGGCCCCAATTTACACAGGTGAAATAATGATCAAGTTATGCAGGGTTGCAAAGTCAACTGCCTAAAGTAAATACGAGTAAAGGAGGGTGGCAGACACTGCTGGTGCCTCACTCAGATCCTCTGCCAGTTGTGAGCCCCTCTCAGCTTAGCCTAAGGGAAGACTTAGGCTGACAAGTCACCCAACACGTGGGATGGGCAGGGGGAGGCAGGAGGAGAAGAAAAGCTTTAAGCACAAGGGGTATTAGACACTGTCCATTACAGTGAAAGGCGAAAGCAGCACAAACGCCCAAAAGGAGAAAACAGTCACTCAAATGATGGTTCAGGAAATCCTATGCTCCCATTTTAAACAATAATTAGGAAGACTATTAGAGGAACATGGGAAAATATCTACAATATAATCTTGAGTGAAAAACACAGACACAAAATCATATCACCCACAAAGCTGGCAGACTTTGGATGGAATCAGACCTGGTTTTGAATTCCAGCTCTGCCAACTATGACCACATGACCACCTGGAGCCTTGGTTTCTGCATCTAAGTAATGGGGATACGGGCTGGCCGGTTAGCTCAGATGGTTAGAGTGCTGCATTGATAATACCAAGGCCAAGGGTTCAGATCCCAATACTGGCCAGCTCCCAAAAAAAAAGTAATGGGGATAACAATAATAATCCCTTCCTTCTACAGTTATTGCAAGGTTTTGGTGAAAAATACATGAAAGGTTTAGCACAATCCAGGCCCATGGTTAGAGAGGTCACATTATGTGCCTATGTGGGTATGTGCAGGGATAAAGATTAGAATGTACCCCAAGCAAAAGATGGGTCATTTTAGAAACAGGTAGATTATGGATGTTTAAATTTCTTTTTTCATTTAAGACTGTTATAATGTCTTAACAAAATACACAAACATAAATGGGGGGGCTTTGGACTAGAATAATACAATTAAATAAGCTCCCTCTAATCAACAATCCTCCCTNCTGACCCAGGCCCCAATTTACACAGGTGAAATAATGATCAAGTTATGCAGGGTTGCAAAGTGAACTGCCTAAAGTAAATACGAGTAAAGGAGGGTGGCAGACACTGCTGGTGCCTCACTCAGATCCTCTGCCAGTTGTGAGCCCCTCTCAGCTTAGCCTAAGGGAAGACTTAGGCTGACAAGTCACCCAACACGTGGGATGGGCAGGGGGAGGCAGGAGGAGAAGAAAAGCTTTAAGCACAAGGGGTATTAGACACTGTCCATTACAGTGAAAGGCGAAAGCAGCACAAACGCCCAAAAGGAGAAAACAGTCACTCAAATGATGGTTCAGGAAATCCTATGCTCCCATTTTAAACAATAATTAGGAAGACTATTAGAGGAACATGGGAAAATATCTACAATATAATCTTGAGTGAAAAACACAGACACAAAATCATATCACCCACAAAGCTGGCAGACTTTGGATGGAATCAGACCTGGTTTTGAATTCCAGCTCTGCCGACTATGACCACATGACCACCTGGAGCCTTGGTTTCTGCATCTAAGTAATGGGGATACGGGCTGGCCGGTTAGCTCAGATGGTTAGAGTGCTGCATTGATAATACCAAGGCCAAGGGTTCAGATCCCAATACTGGCCAGCTCCCAAAAAAAAAGTAATGGGGATAACAATAATAATCCCTTCCTTCTACAGTTATTGCAAGGTTTGGGTGAAAAATACATGAAAGGTTTAGCACAATCCAGGCCCATGGTTAGAGAGGTCACATTATGTGCATATGTGGGTATGTGCAGGGATAAAGATTAGAATGTACCCCAAGCAAAAGATGGGTCATTTTAGAAACAGGTAGATTATGGGTGTTTAAATTTCTTTTTTCATTTAAGACTGTTATAATGTCTTAACAAAATACACAAACATAAATGGGGGGCTTTGGACTAGAATAATACAATTAAATAAGCTCCCTCTAATCAACAATCCTCCCTCTCACACTGGGAGGTGTGGTTCTTGTTAAGCATGAGGTCTGTTCTTGGGGCAATTTATATAGAAATCAGGAAAACACAGAGCCTCCAAAGCTTCCCCACTCCAAGCCCATGCAACTCTTCAGTTCTACCTGTTATCTGTTTTCTTAATGAAATCTTCCACATAAAATGGGGGCAGGGAGTGGTGAGGAAGTAAGGCTGGAGGATGAAAAGGTACAAAATTCAAAAACATGATAATTAACATTTTGCATAAATGCTTAGAGATGTTCTCAGAGTTTTGGCACCTTGGCCCCAGAACCATTAGACCTTCAGCAAACCACAAGGCTATCCCATAGGTGTCAGCCACCCTCGAAAGTTTTGTTCAGTGTGAAATGTGCATCTAGCATGTAGTTCTCGCTATCTGGTTGTAGCAACCAGGCTCTGGCAGGCCTGTTTACAGCAGGCGGGGTGTGTTCAGTCAGAGGCAGATGACTGGGGCAGGGCTTGATTTGTTCCTAGACAGTTATCGGTGGAGACAGGCTCAATTATTTTCATTATATGGAGTCAACAAAGACAGAGGCATAATGGGTCTCAGCCAGAGAGGCAAAGGTTAAGATGATGGGGAGAGGGGGAACTGAGGGGGCCCCTCCCAGGCCCACAGTGCCCACTGAACCATGATGCCAGGGAGGGTGAGCAAGGACAGGAAGACATCGCATGCTTGTCTGGCCCTGCTCTGCTGGTGCCAGCATAAACTCCTAGACGGCCACGATTGTATCTCCTATGTGACTGATTCTAAAGCCTCGGGTGGACAGAGCTTCATCAAGACCTCATCTGGCTAGTCCTGCATTGGAGGGATGCAGAGTAAACTGGGGCCCTCTGGCCGTCCCCACACCTTTACCCTTCTCCGCTCCAGTAATGAGAGCCAACGTCATTAAGGGTTTCCTGCATGCAATGCTTGGCACACATCACCTTATTACACTCTCCCAACACCCTGTCAGTGAGGCAATTGTTATGATCCAATCTGACAAATAAGGAAACTGAGGCTCAGAGAGGGTCGTGTGATTGGCTCAAGCAGGTAAGTGGCAGACCCACCAAACCCAGGTCTGTCAGGCCCCAGAGCCCAAGCACTCAGCCACTACACTCTTTTCTTCTGTTTACTGCTTCTCTTCTGCATATGCCAAAGACTTTCTATCACCCTCTTCCCTTACCCCAAACCAGGCCCTGCAACTTCTGGGAGTTTGGGGGCCACTCAGGAGGCTGACCTCAGAAGAGTGAGGCCCTTCAGGTGGAGGAGTTACTGTTCCTGAGATTTCTCAAGAACAGGAAACTTCCCATGCTGCCTGCAATAAATCCAAGCCTTCCTTCCTTTGTGATTTCACCCCGGGAGCAACACTCCACACTCCAGCATGACTCATCGCTAGGCCGGCAGGAGATCTCCTCTAGAGACTGGAGGTGACCTTGGCCGGGCACTCACATCCTGTGCCTGTTTTCCCGTTTGTCAAGTGGGCAGCCCCAGCCTCCCCACCAAGCTCATTGTGGACTATGTGAGCGAACACAAAGCATGTCAAAAATAATTTTAAAAACAGCAAAATACTGACAATTCTCTAACTCCAACCTATGTCTCACATACCAAACCAGTATCCAAATCCTTTCTAATCCTAATTCTAGCTGCAAGAGTTCACCTGCACTCCTGTACCTTCTTGGTATACGGTCAAACTAGGATTACTGGAAAAAAAGAAGGTGACAGGGACAATAACCCTTTTTTCAACTGAAGTCACTCCTTCAGCAACCCCATCATCCTACTAGAAGCACTTAATACTAATAACAGCTAATATTTGTGAAGCCCTGATTAGGTATGTGCTTTTTTTTCTTCCCCATTTTATCTCTTTATGAGTGTTTATTACTAGCCCTACTTTATAGATGAGAAAAATAAGGTTCAAACCGGTTGATTAAAGAAACATAAAGGTCACACTAGTAGCTGTCAAAGCCCAAATTCAAGATCAGATCAGCCTCTACCCCACTATACTGTCTTCATTTACTTCGTTTTAAAATTGCAAGCCCTAAGGGCTGGCCAGTTAGCTTAGTTGGTTAGAGCACAGGTGGGCATAGTAACACCAAGGTCAAGGGTTCAGATCTCTGTACCAGCCAGCCCCAGTACTCCTTAGCAAACTTCCCCACTTCATTTTCTGCATAGTTCCTATGCCCTTTAGTAAGGAATTTACTGCCAGATCCTTCCCTACCCACGTGGAATGTAAATCCATGTGGGCAGTAATTTTTTAATTTGGCCACTGCTATATCCCCTCAATGCCTAGAACAATGTCTGACACATAGCAGGTACTCAATAAACATTTTGGCCAAAACAAATTAATTTGGGCAAAAATTCTCATCAGCTATTTTCAACTGTCCCTTCTACTAGATTGTAAATATAACAGCATTTTTATTCATCTCAATCCCCACTACCCTTCACTCTGTCCCCAAGTCTCAAATGATACTTTGAACATAATAAAATATTACCAGGTTTTGGAATGTGTTTGGGGTTAGGGTGGTCTGTTGTCTGGGGAATTCACTCTCCTCTCCGCTCCCTACGAACAGGCACTTAGTGGAAAAGCATCTTAGGAAGGCTGGAGAATGTTTGGCACTTCCTCATCTCACCCCTGCTCCCCGATGCTGATGGACAGGCCAGCTGAACAGCCTGGTGCAAAGGTACCCTGCTTTGCTCGTTTGCTGCTGTGCTTCTGACTCACATCTTCCCTGGGCTCTTCCCTGGGCTGTGGGAAAGCTTTCAGTACATGGCCTCGCAAACTCTGCTGAGCAGCAGGCTGAGCGGGCGGTTGGAAATGATACGGATAAAAAGGATCTAATTAAGCAGAGTAGGTGATAGTGTCGGGAAGAAAAAGCAAGCAAGTGGCAATTTGGATATCTGCCTGTAAATAAAAGAGATGACTGTTGTTTTCTCCTCTGGCTCCCGTTTGCCCTATAAATCTCAGTTCACTAATCCAAGTGTTTTAATTATCACTGTATAATACAACATGCTGTGTTGGGCCTATCGTGGGGAAATTAAAACGGAGAGTGGCGGAGGGATTCAGGCTACCCCATTCTCCCATTTCTCTTGTTTATACTAATCTGAAGGTGTTTTTCCCCCTTCTGCCATAAACACCACATGGGGTTTTCCAGCATCAAATGTATTACCTTCTCCCATTCACAAAAAGGAACTTCAGGCCCTGAGCGTGCAACTCAAGGGCCAGCAGTCATCTTGGCCACTCTTTATACTTAATCCCCCCAAAATCAAAAGAACCAGGTCATGAATTAAATGCCAGGTCCAGCTTCAAAAGGAGAATCCCCAGTGGAAAACAGCATGATAATTAAGACTAGCATCTGAATAGCACCTCTACTACCTACCAGCTGTGGCTCCTTGGGCAATTCACTTAACCTCTCTGAGCCTCATACTTCAAATAAAATATAGTCATAACAGGATTAAATATTAAATAAAAATATAAAGCACTTAACACACTGTCTGACACAGTAAGTGCTATGCAACACATTCCTACCTCCTGGCATTTATTTATTTATTTATTTTGTCCTTTTTGAGACTGGCCGCACCGAGCTCAGCCAGTGAGCGCTGTGAGCGCACTGGTCATCCCTATATAGGATCCGAACCCGCGGCAGGAGTGCGACCGCGCGCCGCACCCTCCCAAGTGCACCACGGGCTCGGCCCTACCTCCTGGCATTTATCTTGCCGTTCCAACTGCCTACAGCAAGCTTCCTCCAGAAAGCTGCATGGTTCACTCCTTCCCTTCTATCTTATCAGGGAGCCTTCCTTCCACCCTCGACAAAATACTAGCCTCTCCACCCACACACTGCATCTCCCCTTACACTCCATAACACAAAGCACTGTGACATTTTATATATATATATATATACATATATATATATATATACACACACACACACACACACACACACAGACATATACATATGTAGACATATATTTACATATATAATATCTATTTATTTAATTAGGGGAGTCTCCTTTACCTAAAAAGGTAAACTCCAAAAAGGCAGAGCTTTTCTTTTGTTAACTGCTGTATCTCCAACACCTATAACAGTGGTGCCTGGAAAGTAATGGATGTTTAATAAATATTAACAAAATGAATAAACAGAAGCTATTTTTCCCATAATGGCGGAAAGGGCCATCAGAGACTACAGGCCAAAGTTCTTCAAAGGCCAGGAAACTGAGACCAGGAGACATCAGATGACCTGCCCTCTGGTTCCTGCTTCCTCAGAACTGAGTGGTTATGGCCGGGGACCCTGACTCTTGGTGGCTTTGCTCTGCTTTGAGCCAGCCGACTCAGTACCCACACACCGATTTAGCAGGTGGGACCCCTGAGATCCTCTGAGGAATGGAAAAAAGCAGATGGTTCTCCCTCCCATGTGCTGGGGACCTGGATGCCCCAGTGACTGGTATTCTATAAAAGCAAAAAGGACAGGTGGAGATACTGGAGCCCACTTTGGAAATCCATCAACAAATGTGCTCAGAGTTGAGGAACTGCAGACAGCTGCAGCACGAAAGAGCCAAAGGCCACTACATTTCTCTCTCAAAATCCACCAGCAACAAGGACCCTCTTAGCTTTCTGCACTGACCGAAGGCAAGCAACTGCAGTCCCATTTCTCGGGCGCCTGGATGACTTCCTCTTACACAGATACAGGGGACCCTGTGGGGAGAAATGCTAAGCCCAGCTCCACCATTCCTATGTGAACAACGTCCCTAGGTACCAACTTTTTATCTCTTGGGGTCAAATGAGAAAAAACATGCACAGCACCTGGCACATAGCAGGCACGCGACAGCATTAACTGTTACACGAGTACATGATACCACTAACGTTAAATATCAAACACCCACCCCATCCTTCTCACCAGCTCTTACCAGTGTCCCCTAGAGCTGGGAATCTGAATCCAGGGCCTTACAGAGGACCAGGGCTACTCAGCCTTCGGAACTGAGTGTCAGGTAATTTCTTAAAGGACCCTATTTTCTCATTAGAGTGGAAAGAACTCAGATGCCACACCAGGCCCCAAGCCACTCATCTGGTGGGAAAAGAGACTCCAGCCTGAGAGCATCAGCCACCCTAGTTTTTACTCCCAGAAAGTAGTGTCCAGCCCAGAGTTCCCTGGATGGTGAGGTGACAAAAGACCCCCCAAAATAGCCTGTGCTCCCTGCTCACCAGCTGTCCCCCCAAAACAATCATACTTAAAGTATTAAAGAGAGACATCACCAGTAATCAGAATGTGGTAACTAAATGAGTCCTGTGTCTTCCACTCACTGTGTGAGCTGGTCCAGTTCTGCAACCTCTCTGAGCCTGTTTCCTCATCTGTATAAAAGAGAAAATAGCAACGTCTGTTTCATGGGGCTATTGAAAGGATTAAGTGAGAGGATTCGGCTCAGCACAGTGCCTGGAACATTAGCTGCTGCTTTTAATATTCAAGAAGCCCAGTGTAGCCAATGCCGGAATAAGCATTAATTGCTCCAAAAGAACACTCTGTACAGCAAAAGCAGTTCTTTCCTGGACCACAGACCAGACCCGACCACTCTGCCATGGGCCACAGGTTGGGAGCAAACATGAACTCCAGAAATATTACAAAGCAAAGGGGGTGGGAGGAGAAGTAAGGGTGAAGAAAGGCACAGGTGAAATCGAGACCCAAACAGCTCCTGAAAAGGAGGTGCCCAGCTGGAAGTGGGCAAGGGGATGTTCCCCATGAAATAACTTGGATTTGTTTTGAACTTCCCAGTGGAAACTGCCACTTTAGACGACTTGGGAATTCTAGGATGTTCCGACAGCAATATGGCACACTGATTACAAACATAAGCTCTGGGGTGACCTAAACCTGAAGTGGGGTGTTCCAAGAGCCCCCAAGGGGCTCCTGGGGCTGGTGGCTTTCGCCTCCTGACGTAACCTCCCCGAGCCTCGGCGTCCCAGACCCGGTGGCGCGCGCTCAGGCGCTTCCCAGACCCGGCGTGGCGCACCCCGCCCGCGGTTCCCGTTCATTCCAGGAGCGAAGAGCGGCCTTCTTCTGCTGCAGCTGCTGAGAAAAGTCAGAAGACAGCAACTGGAACGCGAGCGGGAGCGCGACGGGGCGGGG
>NW_007727711.1:163809-173907 GCF_000696425.1 Galeopterus variegatus | reverse complement strand
GGAGGCGGCGGCGGCGGGTACCCCTGTGATGGCCCGCGCAGCTCGGGGCCATCTCCCGCCGAGGGGGCGGGCAGGGGTCGGAGGGACGCCCACTCGACGGTTCGCCTTCCTCCCCCGCAACCCCGGGGCAGAGCCGACCAAGCTTCGGACCTCCAGGTAGTTTTTTATGTCCCTCCCCCAACCCCTCGCCTCGAATCTTCCAGCCCCAAAACTGTGGATATGGTTCAAATGTCGATATACGCACACGAGGTTTATAAAACGCCAAAGCAGAGAGAGACTTCCCGAGCTGTAGGAGTAATGAGAATCAGATGGTTAGGACCAGAAAAATAAAAAAATAAATACTCAACTGCCCTCCTGGGATTTCGTTCATTCAGTCATTTAATGAGTATTTTTTACTAAGTGCTGGTCACCAGTGCAGGCCCCGTACAGCAAGAACAAGACAGAGACGGTTCCTACCCCCAGGGGGCTTAGATCTCAAAAGTGAATGATTGAATGAACAGGATTATATCACATCTGTAAGCACTATGATAAAAGAGGGTCATATTCTACAACAGCGGCTTTCTCTAGGGAGACCTTTCAGAGGAGGCGACCTCTGACCTGAGACCTGAAGGGTGAAAAGGCAGCTGTCCTGTGAAGAACTGGGTTGCGGGGTCCAGGCATTATTATCAGGAAGCAGCCTGGAAGTGGGGGCAGGAAGCAGCCTGGAAGTGGGGGCAGCAACCGCGCCCATCCCAGAGACCAACTGAAGAGCATCCTCAGGGCGAGATTTCACCCCTGAGGACAAGTCTTGGAGCGTGGCATTAGGATAAGAGGCTTGGGTCTTTTGGGTCTAGCTGTATGACTAGGCAGGTCCCTTTCCCTCTCTGGGCCTCACAGCTTCCTATCTGGAAAACTAGAACACTGAACTAGGTTCTATGGTTCTCAGTCTGGATACAAGTTACAATTTTCAGGGAGAGTATCAAAAACACCAACCCACCTGACCCCACCTCAGGCCAAGGGAATCAGAATCTCTGGTAATGCACTGGCATTTCTGTAAAGCTTTCTGGGTGAATTTAGTATGCAGT
Organism: Galeopterus variegatus; assembly: GCF_000696425.1. Taxonomy (NCBI): domain Eukaryota; kingdom Metazoa; phylum Chordata; class Mammalia; order Dermoptera; family Cynocephalidae; genus Galeopterus; species Galeopterus variegatus. The sequence goes on along the minus strand of NW_007727711.1, from coordinate 172,843 downwards.
CAGGATTAAGAGCCACTAGCCTAGATGGTCTCTAAAGTTTGAGTTTAAAGTGCAGTGAAAGCTATTTGGATTCAAGGTATAATTATTCAGATTCATTGAGTGCTTAGCATCTACCATATAGTACCCTAAGTATGCTACATAAGTATTTTATTTCATTTAAATTACAAAGAAAAACCCTACCAAATAAGATAGGTATTGTTATTATTCCCATTTTACAGATAAGAAAACTGAGGTACAGAGATGATGTGACATTTGGTCAAGGGCACACAGCTAATAGGTGGTCTTGCCTGTATCCTCTAAGCTGGAGTTCTTTTCCAGTGACAAGGAGCAAACTTCTACCTAATTAGGTTGTTCGTCACACAGAGTAGCTACTAAGAGAAAAGCATAGGGGGCTAGAAACCTGGGCTGCTCATACATCTTGGATGGAAGCAGGGGACTGGCCTGGATGCCCAGAATGGAGGTCCCAATGATAGAGCGTAACCCTAAGAAACCAGCTTTTTATGTTTCCCAGCTCTGATCTTCTTGGTCTTTTTCAGGGATGATTCCCATAAATCGTCAGGTTTTGCCTTAGCCAGACAGAGGAACCATTTGGCCAGGCCAAGAGGAGAAAGAACTTCCTGCATCCCCCAGTAATGGTCAGGGTAGATAGAATACACTGACCCACCCTCCACACTCTCCCATATGGGGCCACCCTACCCTTTTCACCTTTTGACCACCTTCCCATTTGTGCAGCTCCCTGAGGCAGAACCCAGAGGAGGGCACAGTGTAAGTGGGGGCTGGGCCAGGCTCCCTAGGGAGTAAATGATCTGTTAGAGCAAAGATTAAAAGAAAAGGAAGATAGTCCATTCTTACAGTGGAAGAGAACTGTCTGAATCGGCCCAGAAAAATACCTGCGATATACAAGGTACAGAATAGGATCTTCTCACTGATATTTATGTAAATACCCCCCCACCACACACACACACACCCATCAGAACCATCTGGAAGGACAGTCTCCAAACTGTTAATAGTGATGACTGGACAGATGTGTGGGGGAGGGGACTGCAAAGGTGGGGGGTTGCATTCGTGGTATAATTTCCATATTCCACATTATTTAAATTATTGACAATTATGTATGAATTTTTTAAAGATAATGATAGTTCTACTCACAAATAATACAAATAAATATTAAAAGTAGAGGCATAAAAACTTACCCTGGGCCCTGGCAATTCTATCTAGGGTAGACATCTGGTGGGTAATGCCATCTTTTCAGATTTTTCCAGCTGATGTCAGTGGTCCCATCTTTTCCACAGATGTGTTCTCAGCCTCCCCTTCCCGTAGCAGTCTCTTACCTGGTGAGCTGGCTCCCCTCTAGTCATGGAGTGTCCCCTGAAAACTCTGGGTCACAGAGGATGGATTTGAGATCTGCTGGCTCCAAGTGATGTAAGAGATGACAAAGCTCACGTGAGAGGGAAAAACTGCCAAAGGTGCCCCTTGGTGGTGCTGCTGGTGATGGAGGTGGGTGACAGAAGTAGCAATGGTGTTTGGAGGCTCCGACTTCCCTTTGAATCTATGTGTTGTCCTTCTGGAAGCTGAGAAATGGAATCTGACAGTTCAAACCCTGAAGAGAAACAATAGTGCTTTGTCGTCCGATCCTTATTGCAGAAATCTAAAAAGCCAAGGGCAGGGGTCTGCTTATAACATTATGTACAGAAATGTACCCTCCAATTAGGACCCAATAACTCAGCAAATACATGATCCCAGTGACCGGCAGAAGGTGAAATGTCATGCTCTAGGGAGGAATTGTTTGGCCATTCTATACTTCCTCTTATTTATGTTTTCTTAGATCTTGTAGTTTATAAACGGCATAATGTCAGGGTTAAGCACATGAGCTAAGAAGATAGGAGGGCTGGCCGGTTAGCTCTGTCGCTTTGAGCGTGCTGCTGATAACATCAAGGTCCAGGGTTCCATTCCCGGACTGGCCAGCGGCTAAAAAAAACAAAAAACAAAACAGAGAGCCTAGGTGGGATTCCACCACTTCTCTAAGCCTCAGTTTCCTGTTTTCTAAAATAGTAATAATAATAGTACTTACCTTATATGTTGGTGGCGAGGATTAAATGAGCTAACACAGGAGAAATCCTTAGCCCTGTACCTGGCACATGCAGTAAGAGGTAATTGTAGTTTGGTAACTAACAATAACAAGATCTGAGGTGGTTACATATGAGAATAGGAAGGTGTCTGAGCTAAGTGGCTCATTGATGTCACACACCTACTAGCTTACACATCTTGAACATAAATCTTAATATTGACCTCCGGAATTAGAGGTCTTCCATAAGACCTATGTCCACGAAAATCCTACATGGTTGAGCTATTACTTCATTAAAAAATTATCACCTTTGGGGCTGGCCCATGGCTCACTCGGGAGAGTGCGGTGCTGATAACACCAAGGCCACGGGTTCGGATCCCATATAGGGATGGCCGGTTAGCTCAATGGCTGAGTGTGGTGCTGACAACACCAAGTCAAGGGTTAAGATCCCTTTACCGGTCATCTTTAAAAAAAAAAAAAAAAAAAATTATTACCTTCATCTAAAATCATTCAATAAAGCCCTACTTACACATGCTCTTGTGCTGTTAAGGGACGCCCCAACCCCTACTGACCTTAACAGTGCTATCCACTGTACAAGCAGATTGAGACAGATGAAATTCCTTCTTTCCATTCATCCAGGACCTGGCCTTTTGAATGGTCCCCAAACCCTTCAAAATAGCAATCCTTTCTTCCTTCCTTTCTTTCTTTTTTTTTGGTAAACTTCTGCTCCCCCCTTCTTCAATCTAGTTAGGAGAAAGAAAGTTTCTGGGGATAGGTTTAAACTGATGGGCCATTAACAACATAACAAAGCAAAGGAATTTTACAGGTCACCAGCCAACAACTTTAGAGTAGTATTTAAAATTCACTTGCTTAGGGGGAGGGAAAGAGGTTGGTCAGGAGAGGGTGGGGAAGGACTTCTCCTAGCTGATGGGGAACTGGAAAACACCCTTTTTTATGGCCAGCAAAACCAGTAAACATCATGACATGCGGCTTGATTTGTGAGCAGATCTTTTATCATTGTACTTGAAATGCACATTTTGGAAAGAAAACTTCTGTCTGTGGAAACCATAAATAAAAGTTTCTCTTTGGCTTCAGAGTTAGGGACACCTGGATCCTTGCTGTGGCTTCAGCTGTGATTTGCTAAAATATAACATACCCATAAATTTCTTCTGAGCCCACTGAACACATGCACGAATACACACACACACACACACACTCTCTCTCTCTCTCTCTCTCTCTCTCTCCAGCTGTGGCAAAATTTGGCAGGAGAGCAGCTTTGGTCATACTGATCTCTCTCTCTCTCTCTCTCTCTCTCTCCAGCTGTGGCAAAATTTGGCAGGAGAGCAGCTTTGGTCATACTGAGTTTTCCCTACCCCATGTTTGCATTTTTAAAATTTATTTGCAGGCAGTTTGGAAGTCTCTGAGAAAGTCAGCTTCAGTATTTAAGTGGTAAGTAGAGCTGTTGTAGTAGAAATGTTCTTAGAGGTATCACCTTTGCTGCTGAAGAAAGAATGACCAGCAGAGTCTTGCAGAAACTCAGGAGCTGGGCCTTGACATCTCCCTCACCTCTCTCCTCCTCCCCCAGCTTGTTGCTCCAGGAACTTCCATAGCCCTACAGCCACCTTGATAGGCCTTAAAATTCCTCTAACCTCTTGACCCCAGTATCTTCTGGGGGCTCTGCCAAATTATACGAGCATGCTTAAGTAGTAGTTACACACATTTTTAGGTTTTTCTAGTACAGTGGCTTTCAGACTTCTTACAAAGCAGTAGAACCCTTTTCAAAGGAATGCATAATATGAAAATCAGATTAAAAATACTTATTTCTAGATGAAGCCAATCACAATGTTGCTTGAAAGGGCCCCTAGGATTCAAAACTGGGGGGGGGGATGTCACTATTTTATTTTACATTTTTTGTTTTTTTGACCGGTAAGGGGATCGCAACCCTTGGCTTTGTGTTGTCCGCACCACGCTCAGCCAGTGAGCTCACCAGCCATCCTTATATAGGATCCGAACCCACGGCATCAGTGCTATCAGCACCGCACCCTCCTGAGTGAGCCACGGGGCTGGCCCAAAATGTCACTATTTTAGAATATTATTCTATTATTACTTGAAGTAATTTTGGCATTATATTGAAGTCCAAACTCCTTAACATGCCCTTACAACCCTTTTTGATCCAGCCCCTGCCTACCTGAGCTCATGCAGTTATTCTCATATTGTCTGCTCTCTTGATTTACTCCTTGGTTTTGTTGTTGCAAGTCCTCCACTAGCTTTCTGGAAACAGATACATTGGAGGTCAATTTTTTCAGACCTTGCATATCTGAAAATGTCTTTAATTCTTTTTTTCACATTATGATTAATAGTTTTGCTAGGTATAAAATTCTAGATTGTGGCTGACTGGTTTGTTCAGTTGGTTAGAGCATGGTGCTGATACTAGACAGGCGCTTTAACCAACTAAGCCACAGCGCCGCCCCGAGCATGGTGCTGATAATATCTAGGTCCGGGGTTCAATCCCTGTACTGGCCAGCTGCAAAAAAAAAAAATCTAGATTGTAAATTATTCTCTGACTTCACTTCTTCTTCCAGCAAGCCTAGGCCTCTCCAGCATCCAGGTCTTTTAGAAGTTTGATGGAGTTTGGATGTGTGGTCCCCTCCAAAACTCATGTGGAAATTTGATCCCCAATGTGGCACTGTTGGAAACTGATTGAGCCATGGGGGTGGATCCCTCATGGATGAATTAATGCTCTCCCTCAGGGAGGGGGGAGTAATGAGTGAGTTCTCCCTCATTAGTTCCCGTGAGAGCTTGTTGTTCAAAAGACCCTGGCACTTTCTCTCTCTCTTGCTTCCTCTCACCATGTGATCTGCTCGTACCTGCCAGCTGCCTGCCACTTTCCGCCATGAGTAGAAGCAACCTGAGGCCTGTGCCAGATATAGCTGACCCAGAATTGTAAGCCAAATAAACCTCTGTTATTATAAATTATCCAGTCTCAGGTATTTCTGTTATAGCAACACAAAACAGACTAAAACAAAGTTCCTTCTGCATGGAACACATATCTCCATTTCCACCCCCACCCCTATGTAGCTAACACTTTATTATTCTCATCAGAGAAACTTCCCTGCCCAGCCACCTGCCCCTCCAAGGCTGGAAGATACCTCCTAGGTAGGTCATACAGAGTGGCTCCTAGGAGCTCCCACAACCCCTGGTGCTTACCCTCTTGATATACTCATTACACCATATTATCACTACCTGTTTACTTGTCTGTGTCCTCTGCTAGATTGTGAGCATGAGGGCTGGGAATACACAGCCATAGTGACACTCAAATATTTGTAGAACAAAGGAATAAATGAATATTTGTGATTATATTGTTTATTAAAAGATACAATCTATAATAAAATGTTTGACAAATGCCCTTACCAGTTGGTGCATGTTCCAGATTCGGAAGCAGAGAACAGGACTACTCTGGGGAAAGAAATGTCACCTTGATCCTAGGAGTAGAAAAACTCATATTTTTTGTTCAATATTTGTCTTCTGTGAAGACAGGGACCAGGTCTGCTCTGCTCACTGCTGTGTTCCCAACACCCAGATTGTAATGACAGCTTTATAAACAGCTGTTAAATGAATTAACTGGTCCAGACAAAGTAAGTCCTTTGCATTATATTACCAAGAAAACTAACAGAGAAAGTCCCTGAGAAAGTCCCTAAGCTGTCTTTAGCATCTTGGGAAGAATGGAGGTTTGGAATGAAAACCCAGTTCATCATCTCTTCCCACCCCACTCCACCTCCAACAGCCAAGCAGAACCCTCTCCCAATTCCCTGTCCCAGACATAGGCATTCTCCTTTGGACACATGGATTTGAAGCTCTGGAATTATATGGCCCTGACCCTGTCCTTGATGGTCTGTCTCTTTCCATTCACCAAGTCCTGTTGCCTCCTCTCCCTTCATAGCAGCTTTCACACTGACCCTTTTGCATTCCTCTTGCTGGTACCTCCACCGAGGCCTTCATCACCCCAAACCTGGGATTTCACACCACTCACTCCTTCACTCCAAGTCACCAGACACCTCTGTTGGATTAGTCTCTCCAAAGCACCACTTTTCATATCTTTTCTTCACTGCCCAAAACACCTTCCGAGGCTCCTAATTTCCTTTCACATTAAAGTCACAACTCCTCTGCCAGTTTTCAACTTCAGAATTACTTTAATGCTCTCTGTTTTTCCTCCCTACACATACCAGCTTGCTTAGTGCATATACACAACTCTCACTCTGATTAGGCAAGAAGCTTCAATATCTCAGAAACAACAGAGCAGACTTATGCATGCCTTGTGCATTTTCTTCTCTGGAATGTTCTCTTACCCCTCTCTTAATCTTTCCAGACCTGGTCTAAATCTTTCCTCCTCCAAAAGACCTTTATTGACAATTTCAAGCCTTGCCAATCTCCTCAACTTTAAAATCCAGATAGTGCTTATTGGGCCAGCCCATGGCTCACTTGGGAGAGTGTGGTGCTGATAACACCAAGGCCACGGGTTCGGATCCCATATAGGGATGGCCGGTTAGCTGACTGGCTGAGCGTGGTGCTGACAACACCAAGTCAAGGGTTAAGATCCCCTTACTGGTCATTTAAAAAAAAAAAAAATACAAATAGTGCTTATCATCTCTGCAGCCCAATTAAATCCAGATGGGTAGCTTATTCAAGACACTATCCAGTCTACATAGTTTAGTGTGGTCCTCCCCCAACTAGTCTGGGTGCTCCTTGATGGCAAAGATGTGTGGATGTCCTATTCTTGCACCTGAGGACACTTCAGAATCCAACACATGTTAGCATTCAATAGGTGGTAAGAAAGCTGCCTCCAAAAACCAACATATCTGGGTTAAATCCCAACCCTACCAATTACTAACTGTGTATATTTGGGCAAGTAATTTAAATCCTCTAAGCCTCAGTGTCCTCATCTTATATTGGGATAATAATAGTGCTACCTCATAGGGTTGTTGTGAACATTAAATGAGATAATACTAGGTAAAACAATTTGCACATTCTTCGATACAGTTAATACTCAGTGTATGTTAGCTATCGCTATAATAGATCCCTGTTCTTGGAGTTGAACTTTGGCCTTGACTTTGTTTTATTCTTTCTGTCACTGAGTCAGCCTTGCAAATAGTGATTTCCTGCCTCCCTGCCTCTGTGTCCACTCTTGGCTGGTCAAAGCATACTTCTGCAAGCAGTGGCTAGGGGCAAATTCCATCATGCAAGGTCATCTTGGGACCCACTTCATCATTCCTTCTGTCCTCAGCGTTCCTGGATAGAGTGCTGAATTGTTTTGGTGCCTTTAGTTTGTGACCCTCCCTAAGTCTGTCTTTCTTCCGTTTTATCATTATCATTGGATTATAAAAGCAATACATGCTGATCATTAAAAAACAATAAGTACAGAAGAGTGTAAAATGAGGAGCAGAAGTCTCGCTCTCCACTCAAACTCCATCCCTGCTCTTTAGAAGTAACCAGTTAGTAGTTTCTTGTTTCTGTTTCCAGAAATCATCCATGGCTATAGAAGCATATCCACACATGCACTGTTCTATGTATCTTGCTTTATCCTCTTAACAATAAGTCTTAAGCACCTTTCTACATCCACACCTAATAGATCCATCACAAACTGTTTAATAGCGACATAGATTTCCTTTGTAGAGATCAGCCATCGTTGATTTCATCTGTCCCCTGCAGATGCGCATTTAGGTTGCTACTACTAAAACACTGTGGTGAGCATCCTTGTATATATCTCTGTGGACTTCTTAAGTCTTTAAGGCTTCTGATTGCCAGATTAGACCAGACCGGAGACAATTCTTCAAACTTGGTTCCACCTCCCCAGTTCTCTAACTATACACAGTGCTCAGTCCAGGGACTGACTGACTCACTGGTCAGCAGCATGGCCACCTTCCTCCTCACCTCAAAATAGCAGAAACAGGTCGGTGGACAGTTTCCTCACGATCCTGCCCAATAGGAGCACAACCATGCTTCTCCCTTCTCTGAACCACGGGGGAAGTCCTAGGCACTAGAGAATAGAATTTCAGAAACTGGTTGTATTCTCAGGTAGCCCCGCGGAAGCCCCAGAGAAGGAAGGAAACACGCTTTTGGTTCATGAGACACACTCCTAGCTGTTTTCCGTGGGACAGGGAGGGATGGAAGCATGACGACAAGGACGGTAGCTGAGACAGGCTTCAGGTGGTGACTGGGAGGAGGGGAACACAGGCCCCTCATCAGCAGTGACGCGGCACTATTGTCCCAGCCCACATCCGTCCCCTACACTGTGTCCTTTCTCAGGCCAAGAACAGGATGGGATGGCAGGAACTGGGAGTGGAACAGCTCAGCCTGACTCATCCATGACCCCAGGCCAGACACTTACTGTACCCTGGGAGAAGCTTCAGGGCCCTGGGTGAAGCTAGAGCTGGAAAAAGGTGTCCCTGGGCTGTGTCCAAGTTGCTTACTGATCACTCTGTGGCCGGCAGTGAGTTACCAAACCATCCTAAGCTTCAGTTAACCCATTCCCCTATCAGTAAAAAAGCCACACTGACAGTCCCTGTCTTACACTGTCCTTGAGAGCAGGATGTACACCAAGTGCTTAACACAGGACACGCATTACATAAACAGTCAATAAATATTTGATATTTGCTTCACTGATGTCTCGCTCTGGCCTAACAAAGCACCCAACTCAGAGTAGGTGCTTAATTAGAAAAAAATGTTTTAAATAAATGAATGAATGAAAAACCTCTTCCTTTCAGGAGAGAGGGGGGTGACAGGAAAATTGCAAAATGGCCCTTAAGGCCTCTCCAACCTCATATGTCACCCCATTCCCTTTATGGCTGTGGCAGCTTAGTGACAATGAGGTTTGGTTTGTTTTTCACCAAGTTCTTTCTTCTTTTCCCCTCCTCCTCCTTCTCCCCGCCACACCACTCTCCCCCCCCCCCCCCCCCCCCCCCCCCCCCCCGC
>NW_007727711.1:149386-163642 GCF_000696425.1 Galeopterus variegatus | reverse complement strand
CTTCTTTTCCCCCCCCCCCCCCCTCCCCCCCCCCACCCCCCCCCCCCCCCCCCCCACCCCGTGGCTTCCTAGGAGGAAAGATGTTCTGTTCTCCTTGGCTTGTCCTCAAAACCCAGTCACAAAAGGTGGATAAGCTGAATAAGTTCAGGCTCAGGGCCTTCGAATGCAGCCCTCACCTCAGAGTTTCTCAAGAGAAATCAAGTCCCAGGACCATGGAATATCAGAGGAGCGAGGAAAGGAAATCCATTTTTCATTCAGTGAGTATATTCAGAGTATGTCCACCTGTGTCAGAAAGTGAAACCTACCGCTTGCTGCCTGGCGTCGCCCCTCGGCTCCTCACCAAGCTGGCTTATATCTGAGCCCCACAGCCCAGCCTCCACCTCTGCACCGGGAGGGCCGCCTAGCAGGCAGTCCTCAGGGCGCCCACTGTTGAGCCTGGTGCCCTTTCCTCTGTTCTTGCCCTCACTTCCTCTTACAACATGGAACACCTGATCTCACTCTGCCACCACCTTTCTCCTCCTTCGGCTTCCTGGGTGTTTACACTCTTCTGTCATCCTCTCATCTTCCTTCTCAGTCTCTGCTTCTTATCTCCTAATATGAGCTGAATTGTTCCCCCCCTCAAATTCATATGTTGAAGTCCGAACCTCCAATACCTCAGAATGTGACCATATTTGGAGATAGAGTCTTTAAAGAAGTAATGATGTTAAAATGAGGTCATGAGAGTGGGCCCTAATCCAATGTGACTGGTGTCCTTATAACAAGAGGAAATTAGGACATACACAGAGGGGAGACCATGTAAAGACATGGGGAGAAGACGGCCATCTATAAGCCAAAGAGAGAGGACTCAGAAGAAACCAATCCTGCCAACATCTTCATCTCAAACTTCTAGCCTCCAGAATTGTTGGAAAATAAAGTTCTGTTGTTTAATCCACTTAGTCTATGGTACCTTGTTTATGGAGCCCTAGCAAACAAAGTAATAATCCCCTGAACACAGTCATTACTCCAAAGACTGTATCCTCCTCTATTTGTCCACCTCCACGACTTCAACTATCGTCCCTACCATCTCCAGTTTCTCATTCAGGTCAACCTATAAACACACAGACCTGGGCTCTGATCTAGACTCCAGCTCTGGATTCCAAATGCCTGCCAGACATTCTCCCTGGATTGTTTTGCCAATCCTTAAGTCTCAAGAAGTCTAGAACGATGGAATCACTGATGGTCAGCCCAACCACCTTGCTTTACAGAAGAGGAAACTGTACCAAATACAAGCAAAAAACAGACAGCCTACTTCCTGACTTCCCTGTGTCTAAAAGCACCATCTATCTGGTCACCACACAAAAATGTGGAGTCATCATTTATTCTCCCCTTTCATTCATCCCTCACAGCCAATCAAGGAACTTCCAGTGGATTCCAAAATCAATGTGTCCATTGTCTTGTGTTTTAGTTATATATTGTTTTCCCCCACAGCTTAAATATTTCAGTGCATTTCAGACACGGGTCGGTCTTATGCATTTATATTTAGATAAGCATTGAATTTTTAGGCCTCGATAGCCTGTACTGTTAGAAAGGCAGAACAGCATTGCAGTTAGAGCACAGGCTCCAGTTTCTCTCATTTGTGTATGATTCCTGGTTTTATCCTGTGGCCTTAGGCGGACTTCCTGACCTATAAAATGGTAACAATGGTACCTACATCGTAGAGTTCTTCCAAGAATTATATGTAGGTTGGCCAGTTAACTCAGTTGGTTAGAGCATGGCCTTGTAACACCAAGGTCAAGGGTTGGATCCCTGGCCAGTTGCATTGCCCCCCCCCCCCAAAACAGAAACGTGAACTTGAACTCAGAATGGTCTAGCCTCATAACTTTAGACTACATCATGCTAGGGCCAGCCCGTGGCTCACTCGGGAGAGTGTGGTGCTGATAACACCAAGGCCACGGGTTCGGATCCCTATATAGGGATGGCCGGTTAGCTCACTTGGGAGAGTGTGGTTCTGACAACACCAAGTCAAGGGTTAAGATCCCCTTACCGGTCATCTTTTAAAAAAAAAAAAAAAAAAAAAAAAGACTGCATCATGTTTCCTCTGTCTCTCTGAAGATGTAAATAAATTGGTTCAGTTTCTGCAAGTGTGGTGGCCAAATTATACCTTGGACAATCTTCCAGTGAAAAAAAGTCCCAAACATTGAATAAAACATATCATATTTTTCCAAAAATGCATTGCTAAACTGGCAAAAAAAAAAATAAGGAATTTGCAGAGGCCAAGAAATGAAAAGGGAAATGGAAACATAAATGAGTGCTCAAGACAGCTTCAGACTGAGGGTGTCTGCCAAGACTTGACAACTTGAAGCTTCCATAAGGAATTTGCAGAGGCCAAGAAATGAAAAGGGAAATGGAAACATAAGTGAGTGCTCAAGACAGCTTCAGACTGAGGGTGTCTGCCAAGACTTGACAACTTGAAGCTTCCGGTTTGATGAATACAAGGGCTGAGGAAGACAGGAGATAAGGCTCCTTATACAAGGTATGGAGTCTAATAGAAGGCTCTCCAAAGAGTCCACAAAACTTTACACCCTCCGTGTAAGGGTGAATGAGGAATAAACCCATGGCCCAGAAGGGAAATCAATAAAATTGTTTGCCCAATGCTGACACCAGTTTAGAGAAGAAAAAAATTTTCCCTGAAAATTCCTAACTACAAACCAGCCTTCCAATGAGTCTGCAGTCTGATTCATACTACGTGTACCCTACGTAGTTTGAAAAACCTCAGGCAGAAAATTTAATTTAAGGAGCTCCTGGTAGCAATAAACCCCAGTAACAGGTAAAAGCAAATACAAATTCTCTCTGAAAGACTGCAGTTTCAACCCATGCCTCAAGTGATGCCCACAGAGTTCCAAGAGACTTAAGCCTAAAGTTAAAAATCACAGAAACACAAGAAAACAAGGCACCATGACTGAGAGGAAGCAGAAACAACAGACGGCATCATCCGACCCACAAAAATATGAGATTTATAAATTATCAAGTACAGAATATAAATAGATATATTTAATATATTTCAAGAAATACATGTGAGGCTTAAATACATGAGCCAGGAGCAAAAGACTCTAAAAGAAATCAAGGCAATTTGGAAAAAAATAAATTAAAAACTATGATGGGTTAAACAGCAGAGTAGACACATTTTTTTTCATGGCTAGCTGGTTAGGGGACCCAAACCCTTGACATTGGTGTTATCAGCACCACACTTTAACCAAATGAAATAACCATCCAGCCCTCAACAGATTAGACACTATTAAAGGAAGAATTTGTTTACTGGAAGATGTATCTGCAGAAATCTAGAATGTGACTCAGAGACACTAAGAGATAAAAAATGCAAAAACAACGTATGTGACATTGAAGATAGAATGAGATTTTCTAATATATATTTCGTTGTATTTAAGAAAGGAAAGATAAGAAGGAGGAGATATTTGTAGATCAAGGCAGGAGCTGAAGTGAAATGAGTGAGTTGCCTAGGGCATAAAGTTTAATTTAGATACTCTCAGGGCCAATGTTTGCACAACTTCAAGAATGATCACCTCCTTAAATTTGTGCCTTCGGCACCTCAGTAGTTCCACACTATTGCTGGCCCTGCTGAAAATTTTTCCAAATTGTTGTTAAGATACCATACTCTGGGTCTAGAAATTCCAAGAAAGAAAGAAAAATAAATCACGCCTAGACATAGTGAAACTGCAGAGGGCCTGAGACAAATACAGATCAATTAAAAAGAAACTAAAATTAGACTTACCACAGACTTCTTAGCAGCTACAGTGGAAGCCAGAATTCAGCAGAATGGTATCCTCAGTGTGCTGAAACAACATAACTGGCAACCAAGAATTCTATTCAAGAATTCAAATATGAGGGTGAAATAAAGTCATTTTTTCTTTTTCTAAAAAGATGATCGGTAAGGGGATCTTAACCCTTGACTTGGTGTAGGACCTATGTGCAAACATGTAGGCAGAATGTAAGGAAACTATAGGAATAGTACAGCACCTTAGAACTAGGAAAAAATGGGGTTCCATTTTCGCTTCTAGAACTGAAGGGGCAGGACATGCGTGGGCAGTTACCAGAACACATTCAGGACCTTCCAAGTTATCCCTCACATTGTGGCTTGAATGAGCTTTTAAAAAATGTGAATTAGAGGGCTGGCCCGTGGCTCACTTGGGAGAGTGTGGTGCTGATAACACCAAGGCCATGGGTTCGGATCCCTATATAGGGGTGTCTAGTTAGCTCACTTGGGAGAGTGTGGTGCTGACAACACCAAGTCAAGGGTTAAGATACCCTTACTGGTCATCTTTAAAAAAAAAAAAAATGTGAATTAGTCATAACACCAAGGTCAAGGTTTTGGATCCCCACCCCAGCCAGCACCCCCCCCCCCAAAAAAAAGATTTAAAAAATGAATTAGATCTTGTCACCTCTCTCCCCCCACACTCACACACCCATCCACAGTTTCAAGCCCATTTAATTGCATCTCATAGTTCTTGAGGATAAAATTGCATATGCTTGACTAGCCTCAAAAGCCCTTTGTGATCTGTCACCAACACCCTCCCTTCCCCAAGGCAACTCCCATCTCCTGCCTCCCCCACCAATATCTCTGGCTTTTTCAGGGACCAGGACCCATCTCATTCTCAGCCCATTAGTCACACTGGCTTTTTCTCATTTCCTTGGATTCACCACACACCTTCCAACCTCAGGACCTTTGAATATGCTATTGTCTGCCTGGAAAACCTCTCACTTCACTCTCCAAACCCACTAATACCACTTCTCCTTTAGCTCTGAGCTGAGAGAAAATTTAATTTAAGGAGCTCCTGGTAGCAATAAACCCCAGTAACAGGTAAAAGCAAATACAAATTCTCTCTGAAAGACTGCAGTTTCAACCCATGCCTCAAGTGATGCCCACAGAGTTCCAAGAGACTTAAGCCTAAAGTTAAAAATCACAGAAACACAAGAAAACAAGGCACCATGACTGAGAGGAAGCAGAAACAACAGACGGCATCATCCGACCCACAAAAATATGAGATTTATAAATTATCAAGTACAGAATATAAATAGATATATTTAATATATTTCAAGAAATACATGTGAGGCTTAAATACATGAGCCAGGAGCAAAAGACTCTAAAAGAAATCAAGGCAATTTGGAAAAAAATAAATTAAAAACTATGATGGGTTAAACAGCAGAGTAGACACATTTTTTTTCATGGCTAGCTGGTTAGGGGACCCAAACCCTTGACATTGGTGTTATCAGCACCACACTTTAACCAAATGAAATAACCATCCAGCCCTCAACAGATTAGACACTATTAAAGGCAGAATTTGTTTACTGGAAGATGGATCTGCAGAAATCTAGAATGTGACTCAGAGACACTAAGAGATAAAAAATGCAAAAACAACGTATGTGACATTGAAGATAGAATGAGATTTTCTAATATATATTTCGTTGTATTTAAGAAAGGAAAGATAAGAAGGAGGAGATATTTGTAGATCAAGGCAGGAGCTGAAGTGAAATGAGTGAGTTGCCTAGGGCATAAAGTTTAATTTAGATACTCTCAGGGCCAATGTTTGCACAACTTCAAGAATGATCACCTCCTTAAATTTGTGCCTTCGGCACCTCAGTAGTTCCACACTATTGCTGGCCCTGCTGAAAATTTTTCCAAATTGTTGTTAAGATACCATACTCTGGGTCTAGAAATTCCAAGAAAGAAAGAAAAATAAATCACGCCTAGACATAGTGAAACTGCAGAGGGCCTGAGACAAATACAGATCAATTAAAAAGAAACTAAAATTAGACTTACCACAGACTTCTTAGCAGCTACAGTGGAAGCCAGAATTCAGCAGAATGGTATCCTCAGCCCCGTTTAAAACCATCCAATGACTTTCCATTGATCTTAAAATAAAATGCAAAAACTATTTACCGTAGCCTTCAAGGCCCTACATAACCTGGTCCCTGCCTATTTCTGCTGCCTTATCTCAAACATCACCCCCCTTAATCAGTGAGCTCCAGCAGAATCAACCTTCTTTTTGTTCCTACCTCAAGGCCTTTGCACCAGCTACCCCTTCTGCCTGGAGTGCTCTTCCTTCAGACCCATTCATGGCTGCCTTCCTTTAGTCATTTGAGTCTCAGCTCAGTCATCACCTCCCTGAGTCCCCAACAACCCTCACCCCATTGCTTGATTACAACACCCTGTTTTATTGCCTCCATAGTAGGTCAGTATCTGAAATTATCTTAATTATTTGTTTTCTTGATTATCATCTCTTTCCCCTAACTAGAAGGTACATTCCATGAGGGCAAACCTCATCTGTCTTGTTTACTCCTGAATTCTCAGTGTCCAGAACAGAGCCCAGGAGGCATTCCATAAATATTTCTCAAATAAAGGAACTGGTGAAAGACCCAATGGGATAAGAGCTACTGTACTTATACTATTTTATAGATGAAGGACCTGAGGCTTAGTGACATTGGGTGACTTGCCCAAGGTCACAGAGGTAGTAGACAGGTAGAGATGCTTAGCCAACTCCAAGACTTGTGCTCTTAATCACTATATAAAATGAGATTTATACCATGAATCATGTCATATACTCTGCCAACCTCTACTCCCATATTCATTCTTTGCACAGGACCTGGCCTGAGAGCTAAAGAAAGCATTGCAGAGAGCGTGAATTGGTACAACCGCTTTGGAAAACTGTATGGAAGTATCTACTTAAGCTAAGTCAGTCCTCAGTCTATACCTACAGTGATATAGAAACATGTTCAACAAAAGCCACATACAAGTTGTTCATAGAAGCAGTATTCTTAATAAGTAAACAGTATAAACAATCTAAATGTCCATCAGTAGTAGAATGGATATATTGTTGTATATTCATACAATGGAATATTATACAGCAACAAAAAAACCTACAACTACATGTAACAACATGAATGAATCTCACATACACACAAAGTATACACTGTATAATTTCATTAATAGAAAGACGAAAATTAGGCTGAATTAATTCGTGGCACTAAAATTCAAGATAGTGGTTACTCATGTGGGTGGAGGTGGGGGACGGAGGTGGTTAGGAATGGGAAGGGGGCATGAGTTGGGCTTCCAGGATACTGATCATGTTTTGTTTCTTGATCTGGATGCTGGTTACACAGCTGTGTTCACTTTGCAAGAATTCATTGAGCAGTATACTTCTGATTTGTACACTTTTCTAAATGTATTTATGTTGAATCACATGAAATTGATATTTTTCTACATGAAAAGTGGTTGAATATCAGCAATTTCATATGGTTCAACTAATATGTTATACTTCAAGAAAAAGACTATTAGTCCGTTTGTGTTGCTTATAACAGAATACACGGAACTGGGTAATTTATAAAGAAAATGAAATTTATTGCTTACAGTTTCTGAGGCTGAGAAGTCCAAAGTCCAAGGAACACATCTAGTGGTGGTGAGTGACCCAGGGGTCTCACATTGCAAGATGGTAGAAGCAGAGAGAGAAGACAGATTCTCCCATGCTCTTCTTTTAATGCTCTCAGAACCATTCCCGTGACCACCATTTTTAATCCATTCACTATGGCATGGTCCTACAATTTAATCACCTCTTTAAAGCTACACCTTTCAGTTACCATAATAGGATTTCCCACCCTCTTTACAGTCACCGTGGGGGCTAAGTTTCTAATACATAAAATTTGGGGGACACAACTCAAGCTTCAGGGAATTTGGGGGGACATAATTCAATCCGCTACAGAATACTTAAGAAAAGAAAAATCCTGCCCAGTTGAACTGCTTTGCATGTGGCTCTGTAAAAACTTAGCAGGTGGTGAACAGGCTAAGAATGGGTGTAGATTCTTCCCCGGGGCCTGAGACTAGTGCTGTTGACCTTGCACTCCACTGAGCCTGGATAAGGTACAAGTCTGCTGGAGGTGGCCAGAATCTCCTTGAGCAGAAGTAAGTAATCCTTCTCAAGGTGCCTTGTGGAACACACCAGTCGTGCCTGCCCTTGGAGTCTTTGCACTTCCTGTACCCTTCTTCCTTGGCCTTTGCATGGCTCTTGCTTCTCAGCCTTCAGACTGCTGAGAGAGGCTTTTCCTGACTTCCCCAAAAGGGCCACCTCCTTCCCCCAATCTCTGTCACATCCTTTTATTATTTCCTTCATAGATTTTTTTTTTTTTTTTTTTGGCAGGAGGTGGTACGGAGATTCAAACCCTTGACCTTGGCGTTATTAGTCCTTCATGGATTTGGTCAATATCTGAAATTATGTTTTTAACTTATTCACTGTTGTTTCCTCAGGGTCTGGCATGGTGCCTGCTACCTAGGAGGTGCTTAAACACTGGTTGAATGAATAAAGAACAAATGAATGGCCAAAAGAAGTGGCATGAATGGAGGCCAGGGTAGAAAAGGTGGCCCAAAGCAAACTGTCAAGTCAGAAAGAAGGTCCCAGCCCACATTCCTCCCATGGAATGTGAAAGCCAAGATCCGGTCTCCAGAAAGTCACTGACTCCTCCAGAGTCCAGACAGGCATTCCTTATCCCTGTCCTTCTCCCAAGGGCCCCACCTACTATATGAAGGACACAGGCATTTATGAAGTGTTTACTGAATCAACCGACAGAGTTGGAATCACCATGCCCATTATATAGATAAGATTGAGGCTCTAAATGATCAGTAACTTGACTAAGATCTCTCAACAACTAAGCAGTAGTATCCTGGGCAAAGTCTATCTAAGGAGTTCCCAAAGCCAGAGCTCACCAATGACTGTATCACCTAACTGTTCAAGGTTACCTGGGAATTTCTGTGATTTACAAGCAAAGACTAAGGGGGCTACTCTTGGCCATTTAAAAAAAAATTCTTCTTTTCCTGTTCACTGCTCACAATGAAGCTCTGGATTTAGCTCCCACATCTGAAATAAGCAGTGTGCTTGCATTTTACATGAATTTGAACTAATGCAAATTTGAACTGAGCCATATGAACATATTCATAAAAATCTTAATTCAACTACCAAAGCTGATAGGATGCAATCTGACTTTACATTCACACCTATGAAGAAGTCACTCTTGAATTATGTGAGGTCTTCAAGAATTCTTCTTTTGTATAACATTCCACTACCCTGTTCAGCAGAGTAAAAATCAAGGGTCTTAGAGGAAGAATAGGGAAGAAGAAACTAGTGACCTATATTACCATAACCATTACCAAAGTTAAAAATTTTTTTTTTTTAAAGATGACCAGTAAGGCGGGCCGGCCCGGTGGCGCACTGCTACAGTGCGCCACTTGGGAGCACGGTGGCGCTCCCACGGAGGGTTCGGATCCCACATACAGGCCGGCCGCTCACTGGCTGAGCGAGGTGCGGGCGCGACACTGAGGGTTGCGATCCGTTGCCGGTCACAAAAAAAAGACAAAAAAAAAAGGAAAAAAAAAATATGACCAGTAAGGGGATCCCAACCCTTGACCTGGTGTTGTCAGCACCACGCTCTCCCAAGTGAGCGAACCGGCCAGCCCTATATAGGGATCCAAACTTTTGGCCTTGGTGTTATCAGCACCACACTCTCCCAAGTGAGCGACGGGCCAGCCCTCCAAGTTAAAATTTTTAAAATTTCCCTATTATACTGAGTAACTAGAAGACCACAAAAATAGCTCTGAACTAAGTTACCTGAAAAGCATTATGCCATTAAGCGCTCACAAAACCCTCTGAAGTAGATGCTATGTCTATCCCCTTTTTACTGTCAAAGCTTGAAGACATTAAGAATTATGCAGTCACCAAGTGTGCAGCACTGCTCCCTCTCCCCATACTGATACAACGGCACCAACAGTTTACACATTCAGCATTACACACTACATGTTACCGCTAAAATTCTTCAAGCATTTATACTGGTCATGGTTAAAATTAACCCTTTGGTCAATTACTTAAGATATACAGCCACACAAATTGAAAATACATCTTTTGTCCTGCAAAAAATTGTACTAGTTAATGCAGTGATGACAGCCTTAGTAATACAACCATTTTAACTTTTTTTAATAAAGAAAACTTTTTTGTGTTTTAGAATGCTTTTCTCTTTTTAAGCTTTTGATGCACCCAGATAAATGAGCTCCTCTTAAAATTCTAAGTCATTCTTTGCATCAGAATGGCTCGATATATTGAATAATCACCTCATATGTATTCGGCACTCACTATGCCTGGTGCTGTTCCAAGTGCTTTATGTGCGTTACCGCACTGAAGCTTCATCAACCCTTTGCAGTAAGTACTATTACTAGTTTTCACATCACAGAAGAGGAAACTGAAGCATATAAAGTTTGAATAACGTGTCTAAGGATACAGAGCTTGAAAGTGTAGGATTTAACCCCAGCAATCTACGGTCAGTGTCTGTACATCTGTCTTTCAAGCACTCCAGCCCCCAAAGCTGAAACACATGAACACATTGAGCCAGAAAGAGTCAGAGGTAAGTGTCAGAGACTTAACCTGGGATTCTGACACATCCTCCCTTCCTCAAAGGACTAGTCCCCTGGTCTATCCTCAGTCACTGCAGCACTCTCCAAGTCTCCTTCC
Organism: Galeopterus variegatus; assembly: GCF_000696425.1. Classification (NCBI taxonomy): domain Eukaryota; kingdom Metazoa; phylum Chordata; class Mammalia; order Dermoptera; family Cynocephalidae; genus Galeopterus; species Galeopterus variegatus. The sequence goes on along the minus strand of NW_007727711.1, from coordinate 153,104 downwards.
TCCTCCTGGGTCACCACTGAACCCAGCCTGGCTGAGCCTGCATTCTACTCCAAGGCAACTTCTCCAGGACCCCAGGCTGTGCCCCCCTCTTTTGCTCCCTGGACTTTGTTCGTGTAACTAATGTTAACTATAATTAAATTATTCTTTGATCAATTATTTAATGTTTATGTCCACTACTTGACTATAAACAGTGACAGTTCCAGAATTTCTATATAGGTAGGGGTAGATAATCTGTTTAGGTAAAAGGGTTTTGCTTCCATTACTATACTTGATATAAGGTTGAGAGGGCTGGCCGATTGCTCAGTTGGTTAGCATGAAGCCTTGTAACACCAAGGTCAAGGGTTCAGTTCCCCATACCTGACAGCTGCCAGAAAAAAAAAAAAAGTGTATACACACACACACAAGGAGGTTGATAAATGTCAGTTGGACATAGAAATGAATGAGGGTGCCGACAGATTATAGAGTGAAAGCACACCCCTCCCCATCTCTCTCTCTGTGGCATCACCACTGACCTTAAGCTCCATAAGGGCAGAAATAGTGTCCGTCACTTCATCAATGTAACCCCAACACTTGGCACTGTGCCTGACACACAGGAAGTACATAATAGATTTTTTTGTGAAATGAATAAATAAATAAAATGGAGCCTCAGACTTATATGAAAAAGAGGGATGATAAAACCAAGATACAGCTTTTTAAAGCAACATTGCATATGAAAACATGCTGAACACAGGACTGGCACACAGTAAGGGCTTCATAAATGTTTGTCATTGAATTGAATTCCTGCCTCTCCTTGCTCCCCTAATTCATTTCCCAGGTCCTGACAAGGCCAAGAGCTTAATAAAAGTACAAAGCCAAGAATTAAACCCACTCTACTACCCTGACCACCATCTGGTGGGGGTGAAGACATTTGCACTGGAGCTGGTGAAAAGACTGTCATTAGCATGGGCAGGAATGCAAGGTTGTTAGGATTTGCCTCTAGCAGAAAAGTTATACCTGGGGAAGATACTGAGCAGCTTTAGAATAAACAAAGTCAGATGAAGTAGAGGAAAAATCCAGCACTGGCCCACCAGCCACCCAATCTGAAAGAATGAACGTGGTGTCTTCAACCTGCTAAGAAGCAAATGTTTTGTATTCCCCCACCATCTTTCATTCTGTCCCCTCACCCCTCAGCTATTTGCCCCAGGTCTGCTGGGGAGGTTTAAAACACAAATCAAAGTGTGTCACACTGTGCTTAAAACCTTTAACAGGATGATATCTGAGCTCCTCGCCAGGCTCACTTCAAGCTTGCTCATCAAGCTGTGGCCACAGAGGCCTCCAGTCAGCGCCTCCAATATGCCAGGCTTTCCCCCATGCAGATCCTCCACCCACGCTCCCTCTGCCTGAGATGTCTCTTTAACCCTCACCCAGGTTCACTTCTCAGTGTTCAGGTTTCAACTCACAGCTACAAGCCCCCTCTCAAAGAGATACTCCCTGGTGTCCTTCTCCACACCCACTGCCCATCCCCCACACCAGCAGACCCTCAGAGTAGGCTTACTTTTCCCTCCTAGCACTTATCATAGCCTCAAACTGCATGGTCTGTTTCCTCAAAAGACTGTGAGCTTCACAAGGGCAGGGAGGGCTATCTGTCCCTCAGGTGACACTGAGTCCCTAGAGTCTAGCACAGAAATGATGAATGAATTAATGAATTTCTCATGACTGCTGCTGCTTACAAAGCACTCCTCCAAGCAGGACCAGAATATAGCCTACAGTGCGCACCACCCTCTTGCCCCCATCACACTGTGCTTAGGCATCAGAAGCCCCTTCCAGCTCAGAAATGGGAGCTCCTCTACCTCCCCATTGTGGGCTGGGGGCTCCTCACCTCCTCCTTCAGGAAAACAGAAAAATATCACAGGAAATGGAACCCTGCTCTCTCGGCTAATTCCTCTGATAAAGGAAACAGAATAGCACCTCTCATCCTCCAACATCCTTTTCTGCCATAGATGAAAAATAATTTATTTAGGGGCGGCCCATGGCTCACTTGGGAGAGTGTGGTGCTGACAACACCAAGGCAAGGGTTAAGGTCCCCTTACCAGTCATCTTTAAAAAAATAATAATAATAATAATAGGAATAATAATTTATTTATTCTCATCCTTCTAATTGTTTGAGCAGGGACCATGGGTGAGCACCAGATGGAAAATTACTGCTTCGACTTTCATTGTTTAAGGTGCTTAAATGACACGCAAGAAACAGGTTTTTAGGTCTGTGATGCTGAGAAAGGTTGGTAGCAAAGTAGAACGAACAGGATTACAAAGAACTAGAAAATCAGCACTGTAATTTACTAGCGCTTCCATTTACCAGGTGCAGGATCCTGGGCCTCAATTTCTACATCTGACAAATGGAGACAGTGATATTGAACTTCAATACCATAAAGGGAAGTCCTGAACATCTGTAAAATCCCCTATTGTACTGTTGACAAATTTTTCTCTTGGCTTTAGAGGAAGGTCTTGGCCCTGAAAGGAAGGCTAAGGTCCCCCAGGGGAGGGTCTGCTTTGCCCTCAAGAGCTGGGTAAGTAATCACACGGAGAGGTGAGTCTCAGTGGTGAGAAGGCATTTTAGACTAGGATTCGGTGACCTTGGGTTCTGGTCTGGGCAGCCCATTTCAGAAGCCCCAGCCCCAGCCCAAGTCCAGACTTAAGCCCTGGGCTGGAAGCCTTTCATTGGTTCCTCTGACAGCCAAGCGCAGTCCTATGGTGGCGTAGGAAGAAAAAGACAGCCTCGCAACCTTCCGGAGAAGCCAGAACACTGGCAAGACAAACCTTACAGGGCATTCAGGCCCAGGCCCAGGCTATGCTCTTATCACCGCATCAAAGCCACCCCCTGGACTCCCCAGAGGATGCAGCCTCCTCCGTTCCTGGGCGGAGCTGGGCCTGCTGCGAGGACTCCCAGCCTTCCCCGAGTCAGGCCTAATGGCAGGGGCTTTTCTTTTCACCGGCTTGGGCTGATTCCTCCCCCCCCCCCGCCACCCCCCCGCCCCATTAACAGCAAAGAAAGGATCCTGGCCATTTCCATTTCCTCGTCTCGAGAGCCCTGTTGTTATTTAATCCCGCGGCCACCCCGGCAGCATCCTTGGTGCGACCGGCTCCACCCATCCACCTGGCCATTTCTTGGCCGCTCACGCTTCCCCAGAGGGGAGCTGGCGGGGGTGGGGGTGTTGGGGAAAGGTGCCTACAGCGAAGGGCCACGGGGGCTTCGGTGGGCAGAGGCTCTTCAGGCCTGACTCCTGTGAGGACTGAGATACAAACAGGGGTAAAGAGGGGGGGCATTTAGCCAGGGCAGTAGAGGGCGGGCGGACGCCCGGGCACTAAAGACCATTACACTGGGCCTGGGGGAGGAGGGGCGCTGGCAGGCGAAAGCCAGGCCTCCTCTGGCTGAGTTGCTAGAATCGCCCCGGGGGGTACTGAAGCCGGAAGAGGCCTGGGCCGGGTCACTGTACACACCCAAGAAATGGGGGGAGGGATGGTCTGCACTAATTCCTTAGACTCAGCCCCAGGAAAGGAACCAGATTCACTCAGCAACCCTCACCCAGCCGTCCTATATGGACAATGGACATTTTCTTAATTTTTGGTAAACGCAGCTTCTAGACCCCTCCCCCCGATGCCCCTAGGCGTCACTGGTCTACAGAAAGAGAGGACCCGCAGCAGGGGTCCTTCCGCCTTCCGCCCCCCCCCCCCCCCCCCC
>NW_007727711.1:102017-148398 GCF_000696425.1 Galeopterus variegatus | reverse complement strand
CCCCCCCCCCCCCCCCTGCGCTATGCCTGCAGCGGGTAGAGATCCCCAGATCTAGGTGTGTCCTCCCCCACCCCACTTTCAGCCCTAGATCCGGAGGCCGCAGCGTCCCCCGCCCCCTCGAGACACTGACGGTTCCTGCCCAGGCCCGCAGTAGTGTGAAGGTGGCCTTTACCTCCTCTCGCAGGCTGGGAGGGGGACACAGCCCGCGCAGCTGAGCCAGCTGCAGCAGTCGCCGCCGCCCTCCATTCAATAAAAAAAAAAAGCAACAACAACCTCTATCCGAACCTCCACCCCTCTTTGTAAAAGAACGACGGCCCCTGGAAAAGCAACACCAGTCCCAGCAATCACGGGTTAAGTTCTTTTCCGGCCCCCCATTCATAAAAAAGGAGCGCGGCGCATGCGCGCGCGGGGTCTCTTGTGCCCACCCATTCATAGAATTGCGGACGACGCGCGTGCGCACTGGAGCTCCCTTCCCTCCCATTCATAAAAAAGCCATTTTCCCAGGCAGTGGTTGCAACATCGCGGCGGAGGCAGCGAGCGGAGCTGACAGCGCTGGGCTGGCGCTGCGAGGCGCAGGGAGCCTTGCCGGTTCTTCTGGCCAGCGTCTGCGAGTACCCTGGCGGCTGACCCGCTCGGGTTCAGGAATTTACACAGACGTGAAGCGATGCTCGTGACTCTGAGGCTTCTCAAAGTAAGCCCGTGGCCGGTTTGGGGATCTGAAACTGACCCCCTCTGAGCCTCGATGCGACTCCCCCTCGGGCTGGGGCAAATGGTGCGCTATTTCTAGGCGCGCCTCAGTGTTCCTTCCCTCTGCCTGCGCCTCCTTGAGTCTCTGCGGTGCGCCGCAGCTCCCTGACGCTCTGGGGCAGGCCGGCACGGCGCCGGGGGTGTTCACAGCCTGGCACCGCCGTTTCCGACCCCCAGGCATTGCCAAGCCCGGCTTCCCCGCCCTCTGCCACTTGGGAAGCCCCGTGCGTGTCCCGGGAGTTTGCCTCTGGCCCGGCCTCTCTTCTCCTGCCACTACCCGCCTCGGGCGCTGAAACGGGCAGCTCTGGGCTTGGTCAGGAGCCACTCACTGCTTGGGTACGGGGGGCACCCTCGCCTTGGGCGGCTCGCCCACCCTCCGGCTCTGTGCCCACTACCCACGGTGCCCGCCGCAGCGGCCTATGCTCGACGTGGGTTTTTCTTTCCCCTTCGGAGCAGTGACGGACTGGGTTTCCTACCCTTCTGCTACCCCCTCGATGGTCAGCGCAGGACCGGCCCAGGACTAGGCATTTCTGCTCTCCCTCCCTTAGCGAGGCGGTTCCTCGCCGTCTGACCTTTGCTCCGCTGCTGCATTTTATGCTGTGCAACTGCCTTGTAGTTGCCTTTCTCTTCTCTGGCCTCTGCAGGGCCCGAGGCTCCTCGGCCACCCGGTGCCTCCCTATCCCAGGGCACCGAGCTGTGCCAGGCCCAGGGGCTCCTGGGCCGCGCTAGGGCTGTGGTGGGGGCCGAAGGTGCGTTTACATAACGCCGGGCGAGTGGGAGCTGGAGGAAGAGGTTACGTGCGTAGAAGAGATAAAGCTCCTACTTTTCCTCTTTCTTGGTGGTACCAGGCTTGACATCACCGAGAAGAGAGAAGGACAGAGACGGTACGTTCTGAAAAATTCTGAATCTCCAAGGCCACAGGGGCAATGAGGGAGGATGAGGGCGGGTTTAGCCAGCCAGGGCAGCTGGAGGTTGGCATCACTGGTGCCAGGGCAGTGCCCAGTTCCCCCTCCATGCAGACGATCAAAAAGCATTTAGACAGTAGCTGCTCTTGTGCAAGAAGATGGTTTCTCAATTTTCTTTGATTGGGGGCTGGGGGTTGTGGGCAGAGGAGGCGAAAGAGGCAGAAAATGGTTGCATGGTTTGAAGGGCTGAGGGATGGACGGGAGAGGCGAAATAGGCTGGAGGGGCTGGATGGTGGTGGCACAGGGAAGAATTGTTGATGCCTCTTTCACCAGCTGCTGGATGGGCATCCATATTGCCAGGCCTGGGGTGAGGGCAGGAGGCCACCTTCTGGCGCAGCGAGGCTCCTAGGAACCCCCCAGCATGGTTAGTGCTGGAAGGAAAGATGTAGGTTCAGAGGGACACCCAGGCCCTGTGGCGGCCCCTTCTTTTCTGCCTCCAAATCAGTGACGTGATTCTCTTCAGTTTGGGGAGAGGCCAGACACACTGGAGGCCAGAGAACCTGCAGAGAGGCAGGAGCGAGCAAGCGTATGTCTGTCTGGTTAGCTGACCAGAGCTGTCTAACCTTTCTGACCAGCCTCTCAGGGATACAAAATTGGAAGGTTAAAAGGCCCAGAGCAGTTGGAAATGTGGATTTATCAATCTCTTAATAAGCTCGGTTTGGCCTGAGGCCCTACCCAATATTGCACTGCTGGATTTCACAATGTTTAGAGTTCTCCGGATCTTCACACAAATGGAGCATAAACATCTGAAATTTTCAGCTCTTTTTCCTTTAGGGCGGGTGTGGGGCAGACTAGGAAAGGGAGGGCTGCCGTTGGTGTCTCCCCCTCTCAGAAGGGTGGGAAAGAAGTTGTAGAGATAGTAGAGATGTCCAGTGTGAAATTGCATTTCCTCTCTTTCCCATCCCTTGGTAGGGTCTTCATGTGCCGGCAGGGTCCAGGTGAATTCTAAACGTGGTGAGCCGTGCACACACCAATTGAGTTGTGTGGCCAGTATCGGCAGGGGAGGGGGGATGGGGGCATTCTGGTAGCAGATTTCTGAAATCTCAAAGGGCGGCTAGGGTGAGGGAGACTTTAAAGATACCCATTGGTTATCTGCCATTTTAGATTCTGAATTCAGAGTCACTTCCTTTTTGGTGGGATGTAAATGCCCTCCCGTCCATCCCCATGACCTTTTACAGATTACCCTCTGAAGGAGCAGTGTCTCACTAAAAGCTTTGGTTGGGGCTAGTGGGAGGAGACAGGACACATAGAATAAAATGATTCTGGCTAAAGCAGGGCATCGGCTGGGGACTGGTGGGCATTTGGAGCTCACAGATGTCATTTTTGTCTGCATCCTTTTACACATTTCCACCCATTTTTGGAAGGGTGCAGACAAAAATGACATCTGTGAGCTCCAAATGTGTGTCTCTTTGGAAGATGAACTAGTTCATACCCCTGACCCCCCCACCCTGGTAAACCTGACATTGCACATGCCCAGAGGTTTGGCTGACTTTCTTGAATAACAAATGAAGGCAGCCTTTCAGTGCAAAATTTGAAAGTTAGTGATTCAATAATTAAGGAAGCGGAAAAACCCGTTAACACTTTCCAACCTGGTCCTTGAGGTATGTTGCTTTGGGGTTTAATACTTTGGATCACATGTGGGGATTTCAATTCCAGTTTCTGATGGTAAAGTTCCCTTCGTGGGACATCTTCCCACCCCCAGTTTTGGGCCCCCACAAGAATTCTTTTCCTCAGGCTATCCTCTTACGTCTGAGTATTGGTGCCAAGAAGGCCTAGGAAGTAGCCCTCCCTCTATTCTGAGGAGTTCAGTGTCTCTTTGAGAGTTAGGGCATTTAATTTGGTTCTGAATCCACAGTGCCTGTCATCTGACCCCTGCTGAGGTGGAAGTTCCCTTGTGACCACAACCCTGGGGAGGATTCTTGCCCAAGCCTCTGGATTTGCAGATACAGCTGAAAGACACTGGTTTGGGATGTAGGCATATCAGGGTTTTAAGGAACGGGAATGGCAAGAGTGTAGAAGGTTCCATCTCATGGCCAACTGGATCTCCCTGACAGAGAGGAAAGCAGTGACTCATTGGAATACACTTTTGCTCTTTAAAAAGAGCCAGAGGAAAGTGATGAAGAACAACATATGGAAAGTTGTATTACCCCTTCCAGACCACGCTAGGGGCCAGGGCAAAGCAGATGAGTGGCTTGGCAAACCTGCTAAACATGGACCTTAGTTTCCCCATGCAAAGTACAGAGAGAACAAACTCCTCCCAAGGGGCCAGGAGCCAGCAGAGCCGCTAATGAGTGGCCAGGACTAGGGCCATGCTCATTGTTATTAATGGGCTCCTAGGAGGAGGACCTAGTTTTAAGGGCACTCCTGCCTACATAGGAGGTGTGGAGTGTTGCATGATGTAAGAGACGGGGTATTCTTGGCTCTCAGGGGTCTAGGGCCACCCTGCAGATCCAGACAGCTGACAAGCCTGGGGAATGTATCCGGGACATGTGGCTGAGCTTAAGAGGCTCCACCGTTCAGCTGTGATCATGATTGTTCTTTCCAAGGACAAGCCCCTGTCAGTGAAGGAAGCAAGGGCATTGGGGGAGGAGCACAGATGTGCTGGATCTAGAGGAGGAGGGAAGAGGGGGGCCCTTCAGGGCAGGTGGTCACTTGCAGAAGAGTGATTTCCCTTGTCGGCAGTCTTTCTTTTTCTGGTACAGGGAAGGGGAAGTCATTTCCTGCCCCTGTCCCAGGAGTAAGCTAAAATCTATTATTGTAAGTTCATTTCTTGGTGGACAGTAGGGAGATAATATGATCTTGCTGTCCATGGGAGGAAGCCCTTCCCTGGAGGTCTAGGGTTCTGGTCCCATTCCAGACCTTGATTTGGGCCAGTGGTTAGCAGACTCTTTCTAGCTCCCTTCTTTTCTGACTCTTGGATTCTAATTCCTCTTTAGGGCACCTAAGTAGACCACAATTAATCTGGTAATACAGTGAAGCAGAATCTTGGAGCTGTTTTGAATAGCCTGAAGGCAAAATCCAGCAAGACTCCCCCACCCATCTGTGTGCTGCTGGGTTTTGGAGCTCAGCTGGCTGGTTGTGGAAGAGGGAAGAGTGTGGGGGTTGATGACTGGTGATGGACCAAGTGATGAAAAGCAACTGCTTTCTTTTGTGATCTCTAACAGATTGTGGCCAGAGGTGAGCTCCTTAGCACTGGTGCTTAGAGGGATGTGGGGAGGAGGAAGGATTCCCAGACAAATCCAGCTGCGTAAACGCTTTATTCTCCCACTGGGGCCTTTCTCAGTGGAGATTGTCTTCTTCTGTAGGGTGTAGGGAGAGGTAAGTCCTTGGCTTCTCTCACCACCACCACCCTCCTCCCCTTTTTAAAAGTCTTTTTAAAGCAATAAGTCATCGTTTGGTTGTAGTTTAATTAACTAAACTGGGATGTTCTCACAAAGAACCTAGCAATACTGGTGGATAGTGGTGGGCGGCCTCTCTGGCAGCCTAAGGCCTTTATTCTGAATTATTAAAGGGTTAAACAGTTTTCACTGAAAGAACCCGCTGAGACTGAATGGGGCAGCTCAGAAACTGCCCTTTCATTCAGATCCTCTTGCCAGTTTGTCATTAGCTGACCTGTAGTTTTCAAAGTACAAATGTCAGGTTTTCCCAATATTTCCCAACTCCCCTCCCTAGAGTAAGTCAAGGGGAGGGAGTGGATGGGTGGGAATAGGCATCCAGCTCAATTGTGTGGACATTTAACATGCCTCTTGATTCCTTTCAGCCAGCCTTATTGAGCGGTCTGCAGCCTGATGCTCTGACCCCTCCCCACAGGTACAAATGCAGGGAGTGTCAGACTGGCTGGTTCAGACCCACTAAGCAGCAAATACAGAGCTGCGTGCTCCTGGGGTTTCAGTATCCTGCTGATTCAGTATTCTAGGACTCCTTCTCTTCCCTATAGTCGTGGGCCAGGAAGCTCCATCCATGAAGATGCCCCAGGGACCCTTAAATTCAACTTGATACGTGGGAAGGAGAGGGGATTCCCTCCCACCTCAGGGTTTCCTTTTAGGGACTGCTTTGTAGTGAGATCCTACAAGTATAGACCCATTCAACTTTAAGAAAACTAAAAATGAAGACATAGGGGAGTGAGGTGACAGAAGAAGGATGGCAAAGAAAACTGGACCGGGAATAAAGATAACTCGAGCTCTGTGCCTTTCTTGAATAACAGAGATTACAAACCCCCCAGGCTGCCCCCACTCTCCACACTGAAAATTCCCCTAATGGGGGTCCATCCTGATGTAAGCCCCCTCTGGCTTCCTTTCCCTGCTGGCTGGGTTACTGAGTCCCAGGATTTCCTGATAAGATTCCTGAGGGCTGGTGGCAGACTGGAGAGGCTGGAGGAGTTCATGGCTATGAAAGTGATTGGCGCTTTCATACTTCTCCGTGAATATCCAGAGGTGATGGAGAGTTTCTGCAAGTCATTGTAAGTCAGGGCTGCATGGTGAAGGTTATAGCCTCCCGAGCCTCTGCTGTCTGGGTTTGAGTCCTGCCCTGATCACTTGCTGGCTCTGTGACCTTTTGTGCTTACATTTCTTCCTCTGCAGAATGGGTACTCTCCTCCAAAGGTGATGGTGAGGATTAAATGAGAAAATAAATCATTGAGGGCTTAGCACGGAGCCTGGCACCAGGGAATATTTCATAAATATCAGCTGCTTCCATAATTATTATTTATTATTAGAAGGTTGAGTGGAGGTAAAAGTTCCCTTCCCTCATGCTAATCCATAAGACTGTTACCTAAAACTTGATAAAGGTACTTCTTTGGCTTAAGTGGAGTGCTGGCTTTGTTTCTCTGTCCAGAGTCTTCCAAATTGGCCATCAGTCTCTTCCAAACAGCCTAAATGAGGCAAGCCTTCTCTCTCCTATTTATATTGTAAATCTCTTCCTTCCTTGCAGGGGAAGCAGAATACATATTAAACTGCACTTAAGATTCTCAGTGTTGCTCAGACCGGAGGGTGGGTGTGACCCAGTGAGTAGAGATTGATCTTCTATACCAACTGAGAGTTGGGTTTGTTTCTGTGTGTCTGTGTGTGTGTCTGTGTGTGTGAGACATCATTTAGCTGTGTTGAGGGGTTATGGGGTTATCAAGCAGGCAGCTCAGGAAGTTGTTTTTCTTTGTCAGCCAAATAAATTCAGCAGAGGCTCTTAAAAGGCCCTCCTGTGGAGGGTCCCTGCTAATGGGTGTGTGAGGCCTAAAGGCTTAAGAAAGTTTGAGCAGTGGAACTGTGAGCCAGCCATTGGTTTTTGCTGAGCTGGTGGCCTGAAGGAATCCTACATCAGGGCTATGATAGGGAAGATACATTTTAGAATAGCCCTGCTGGAGCCTTCCCAAGAGAGCTGAGTCATTGTGGGCCAAGCTCCCACTCCCAGGTCTGGCCTCATCTGCAGACCCAGATGTTGACAGCTGCTTCTGGAGGGGGATGGGAGGCTGCTAATGCCAACATCCCCATCACCTGCAGTGGCTGCTCCCCGCCATGGCTTCCTAGTGGGACTTTTCCATGAATTGGGGAATCTAATCTACGTTCTGATTCCAGGGCCTATTAAAATCCCGGAGCATTGCCCTTGACTTTTGCTTAATCAGCAAAAAATGTAGCAGTTTTTAAAGAACCCCAGTAATTGAATTGGAGAAAGAGTGGATAATCTGCTTGGGGGAGGGGGGGAGGGAAGTGCATTTACTTTTTCCTACAACATGACCAGTCCCAAAATTGGTCCTGAGAAACAAAAACCCACTGCATGGGGCAATATAATATTTGAACTGCCACAGGCATTTTGTTGGCAGGACCCAGAGTATTCCTGACCCAGGTTCTAGAATAAGGGAATCACGTTTTCTTTGTCCAGGGGTGGGGGTTCTGGCTGAGGTTGTTCGCTAGCTCCTAGAGCCTTATCCATTGCATTTTCCATTCTTATGCCAAGTCACACCTTTTCCTCAAGGAAGAGTCCCGAGGTCTGGGACCTGAGGCTCCTAGCTCTGGTCTGTGACTCCAAAGTCATTTATTCTAGAAGCAAAGTCTTGGAACCCCTACTCAGAATAAGTGGGCAGTCTGAGGTAGCCTTCCCTGGAGTTCCTCCTGCTTGATCCTTGGAAAAACTCCTCCATAGATGCTTACTTGCTCTCCCTCTTTCCAGCCCTGACCACAGCATTCCCATGGGAGGCTGCTTTGATAGAAGATCTGCCAGATATTGAAGGCAAACTCTGCCACCAGGGGGTCTCCCATTTGAAGGTGATCCTTTGGTTCATCTAAAGAGAACATGGGAGCAGGCACTACCACTAGTTAGACTTCTTCAAGACTGGAAAAGTAAAGTGCATAAAGAAATAGCAGCATGTTTTAAGAAGGCAGCACCGTTGGAGCAAAGCCAATAGCTGATGCCCTGTGTGAATGGGAAATCTCAGTTGACTGAGCACTGAACCTTGTAGAAAAGACTTGATGCTTTTTGCATTTAGCAGTTTAAATGATATACAGATGAGAGCCCTGTGGATAACCCCCTTTATATCTCCTACATGAACTTTTCATCTAGAGCTACCTCTTTACTTTAGACAGTCTGGAAACATCCAAGGAAGCTCTTCTTCCTCAACAATTTTAACTATTTCTAATCAAACTGTTGTCTCAAAGTAGGAAAGTTATGTAATACTGAGTTGCCCTAGGAGTGTCTTTTTCCTCCCACTCTTTACCATAGACATTTATAAGTATGGATGAGTCCCAGGGGCCAGGTGTCATTCTCCTGTGATTAGAGTATTGGGATGGACTGATTGTGTCCTGAGTCCAGAGGGGTTTGGGGTTAACTTGAAGTGGGAACCTGTCCACATCCCCTTCTCAGGCTACCTTTGAGGCAAGGTGAACCTAACAGCAGAGGGGGAGGAAGGTCATCTTTCCTAACTAGACCATCATTAGCATCTTAAAAAAGCATTTACCAAAACCTCACCCCATAACACTTTAATCTGATATTTTTTAAGACTACTTATCTTTCCCTTCTACCCTCCTCCCTCCTCAATCCCCCAGGGTTCTTAAGATTGGGGTGGAATCTTCCCAGAGTCTAATCTTTCCCTTGGATTCCAAATTTTGTTCCCTTGAGCCAGAGGTCTTGGCCTTCTGCTGCTATTTCTTTAAATTGATCTCCAGTCGAATTCCAAATGTAAAGGTCAGCAGGCAAGGAAATGGCACTTCTAATAGAAAACAATGTGCACTTTCTAAATTTGAACCAAGCCGTTTCCGCTCTTTGATTTAAGTGACTTCCTGGGGTTCCGTGTCAGGCACTGCAGTTGAATCTCTGGCCAAATTCCAACTTAAAATTGCACTCTCTCGGTGAAATTAGAAACTGATCCAGGGTTGGCTTAGCTATTCTAGTAAATAGCATTTAGGCTGAATGTTCAGCTCAGCACTTGGAAATGGGTGATGTGAGTGCCCCTCAAGAGGATTTCCCATCTGAGTTGTCAGAAGCTCACCTACCAAGGGATTAGTAGCCACTGTAGTTTACTGCTCTTAGAAGCCGTAGTAATAAGTTAATATCCTGGATGTGCAGGCATCAGATACAGCCCTTCCTTCTCTTGTAAATAACTGAAATAAAGATTTTTGTTTATCTATGGGAGCACATAGGGGCTGTCTGTCATGTTTACCATATAGTCCTCAGCACCCAGCACAACGCTTGGCTCTTATAAGTGCTCAGAAAATCTAAACTGTTATTCTCTGAGATAGTGAAATTGGTGAGTACACACTATATGTCAGGCAATATGCTGGGCACTAGATATGCATTTTCTCATTTAATTCTCACAAAAACCTGTTTCACAGATGACAAAACTAAGGCTGAAGGCATAGAAATTAAAGAACTCATTCACAGCAGCACTGCTAGGCTAAGGTGAGAATTTGAGCTTAGGTCTGATTGCAGACTCTGTGTTTTATAACCATTGACCTATATATATCTTAAATAAGGAGCATGTTTTACAGTGATTACGAGAATAAACTCAGACTGCCCAGGTTTGAGTCCTGGTCCTCCTCCTGATAGTTTTGTGTGACTTTGGACAAGTTACTTGGAACATTAATTTTCTGTAACTAGAAAAGGGAGATAATAGTTGACATCTCTTATCCAAAATGCTTGGGACCAGAAGTGTTTTGGATTTCTTGTTTCGAAATATGTACTGGTTGAGCATCCCAAATACAAAACCCAAAATGCTCCAATGAGAGCATTTCCTTTTAGTGTCATTGAGTCATTGCTCAGTAACTTTCAGATTTTGGAGCATTTTGAATTTCACATTTTCAGAGTTAGGATGCTCAACTGTAGTTACGTTTTTTAGGGTTTATTGTGAAGAGTCAATGACTTAATACATTATGGTGCTTATGATGGTACCTAGTAAGTGCTCAATAAATGTTATTTTTACTATTGACTATTATTATTGTTGTTGTTGTCATTAGTAATCATTTAAGCCCTAGGAGATGCTGGAAAGTCCACTGAGGGAATTTAGTTCCCTTTTCAACTGGGTTCCAAAGGACCTGATGGGGGGGTGGGATGTTGACAGGCCACATACTGATGCCTGGAATCCATTCTCTCTTCCTTTTCCCCAACCTCACCAGGGCCCCTAGAAGCCTGTTTCTTGGCGCAGTCCAGGATCTCCAGCCCCATGGAGCCCCCGATCCCACAGAGCGTCCCCTTGACTCCCAGCTCAGTCATGGTCCAGCCCCTTCTTGACAGCCGGATGCCCCACAGCCGGCTCCAACACCCACTCACCATCCTACCTATTGACCAGATGAAGACCAGCCACGTGGAGAACGACTACATAGACAACCCTGGCCTGGCCCCTCCCAGCGGCCCTAAGCGGACCCGGGGTGGGGCTCCAGAGTTGGCACCAACACCTGCCCGCTGTGAACAGGATGTCACCCACCATTGGATCTCCTTCAGCGGGCGCCCCAGCTCTGTGAGCAGCAGCAGCAGCACATCCTCCGATCAGAGGCTCTTAGACCACATGGCACCACCACCCGTGGCTGAGCAGGCCTCACCGAGGGCTGTGCGCATCCAGCCCAAGGTGGTCCACTGCAAGCCGCTGGACCTCAAGGGCCCTGCAGCCCCACCAGAACTGGACAAGCACTTCTTGCTGTGTGAGGCTTGTGGGAAGTGTAAATGCAAAGAGTGTGCGTCCCCCCGGACGTTGCCCTCCTGCTGGGTCTGCAACCAGGAGTGCCTGTGCTCAGCCCAGACCCTGGTCAACTATGGCACATGCATGTGCCTGGTGCAGGGCATCTTCTACCACTGCACCAATGAGGACGATGAGGGCTCCTGCGCAGACCACCCCTGCTCCTGCTCCCGCTCAAACTGCTGCGCCCGCTGGTCATTCATGGGCGCCCTCTCCCTGGTGCTGCCCTGCCTCCTCTGCTACCTACCTGCCACCGGCTGTGTGAAGCTGGCCCAGCGTGGCTACGACCGCCTGCGCCGCCCTGGTTGCCGCTGCAAGCACACGAACAGCGTCATCTGCAAGGCAGCCAGCGGGGACGCCAAAGCCAGCAGACCTGACAAGCCTTTCTGACGTTTTGGGTCGAAGCCCCAGCACTACCCCCGGAAACTTGGTTCCCTTTAACATCTGAGAAGACTGCAGCAAGGCCAGAGGTTTGAGCCTCATGAGGCTTCCCTTGCTAATCTGTCCGCTCCCCAGCAGAGATCCCCACCACCTACATTTTATTCCCCAAAAAGAATGAAGAAGTACTTTGGGGTTTTTTTAGGGTCCTGCAACTTTGTGTCAAACAGACAGTGGTGGGGCAGGGTGTGGTTTTGGGTGCTCCCCGGCAGAGATCCCCACCACCTACATTTTATTCCCCAAAAAGAATGAAGAAGTACTTTGGGGGTTTTTTAGGGTCCTGCAACTTTGTGTCAAACAGACAGTGGTGGGGCAGGGTGTGGTTTTGGGGGAGATTTTTCTTTTTCAGAAGACAGAACACAGATGTGGACACATACTCAGAAGCCGCAGCTGCTTGAATGCCTTCCCAGCCCCTCCTCCCCCCCTCCCTGTCTCCCACTGTCTTTGGCTCTCACAGGAGCTGACTGCCTGGGAGGGATTATTAACTGAGTGCCAGGGAACCTTTGCAGAAGACCCTTGGAGTCTTGACTTGTATGCGTTCTTCTCCTTCCCCCTCTCACTCCACCCCAGTTTGCCCTCGACATCCTTGGGAAGGTGCAGAACCCCCTAGCAATCCCTGTTGTATACACGTGGGAGCCCACTGAGAGCAGAGCACGGCCAGTGAGTCCAAGCCTCGTCCCTCCTCCTGCTTCCCCGGAGCCACAGGATGGATTTAGGAGCCACTGCACAGTGCACCTCTCCCTTCCAGCTTCATCACTAACTCTTGGGGGTGTTCTCACCGCACCGTCCTTCGGTTCTTACCGAGTCACAGACTCGCCCGCCTGCTATGTGTCCTGAGTTCTCTACTCAGATCCTTTCCAGAAACTTTATGGGTAGAGAAAGCCGGGGTGGCAAATGCGAGACCAAATATCATTTTGCCAATGAGTCTGAGGCTGTGGTCTCTGGATCCAGTCATTATGTTTTATAGAATAATTAAACCAGATGCTAACGGTGTTTTAAAAAATAATAATAAAACAACTTGCTTCCTTTTGGACCACCCCCAGGAAGGGCTGATTTCAAAATCTGGGGGTGAGCAAACCTCAAGGAACACAATTTCCCTCCCCACCAAGAAGAGGATTTTCACAGCAAAGAAGAGAGGCAGTGCCTCCCATTGGCAGAATGACAGTTGAGCCGAGCTGGGTTTGGGTTTCTTCTCTTCTGATTCTGCTGCTTGCTGTCATAGCCTTTCGTGTACAGTGATGTGTCTGTATCTTTAATGTAAATAGAGAGATGATGAAAAAAGAGTCTATTTTAGTGTTAGGAAGCCCCAATGGGGGAATCAGAAGAGCTCGGAAAGAGGGTGGGGGAAGATCCTCCAGGGGCTACTGGGGTTGAGCCCTGCTTTTGCGCACAGCCACCCCCCTCCGACAGCCCCCAGAGATGAGCAACTCTTTCTCTCAAGGTGCTAAAGGACTCAGAAAGTGCAGCACGTCCGGTGGGTAGGTACTTGTTGCATGCAAAAGCTGTAGTGTGTCTGGTCCTTCCTCCCCAGCTTTTGCGTGGGGTTTTTGCTTCGTGTGGTATTTTGTTCCCCCTCTAATGAGAGGATGTGACCTGGGTCAGAAGAGCTACCCCCAGGTGACATTGGGAGCGCATTAGGCAGAGCGTCTGTAGCATTTCCAGTTGTTCTTTAGGAACAGAACTGCCTCCAGGAAGGAGGCAAGGAGGCTGGTAGCTGTGATTGGCATGCACCCAATGCTACTCAAGGACTTTTTTTCCTTCTTGAAGACTAGTAGTAACACCCTATGATTTAGAATAAGTTAATTGTAACCACAGATATTTATTGATTGGAGGAAGGGAGGGTCTTCTTATTTTCAGCTTTATTTATGTAACATTTGCTAGCTTGTAAAAGGCGAAGGTGAAATACTGCATCTTCCCGTTTTCTAAGGCTGATTCATGTAGCTACCCTTGCCACAGTTGCGATGGGTGTTCTTGCACAGATCTGAGGAATGGTAGGAAAAGACACATTCACCCAACCACTTATACTAACTGAATGTATCAGAACTGTACTGAAGGGACTGGAGATGTTTCCTTTCCTCTGATGAGGTGTGCAGGGGTGGCCCCCCCAAATGATAGCACGCATGTGCACTCTTTCCTTTTCCGTGAGGCCTGGGAACTTTCCCCAGGGCCCTTCCCTCAAAATGGCTGGACAGGAAACTTGACCCGGTAGCAAGTTGCACTTTGGTGATCTTGGTGGTATACAACACCCATTCTGTGGAGAATTGATTTACACAAGCAAGCTGTGTATGCACACACATGCACACACACACACTCCCATCCCACACTGATCCTCTACCGACATAGACCCTGTTTCCTGGCAAATGGCCTCTTGAACCCTGATTTTTTGTGTACATAGTTGTAAACATGGATTTTTCTGGGTTTTGGTTTGCTTTTTTCTTTTTTTCCCCTCCCCATTTTGGCTTGTTCTTTTTGGTTTGCGTTTCACTGCTGATGGATGTCTGCAGAACTCTGCCTTGAGTCCACCTCAGGTCCCTGTCTGTGCTCATTGGTAAAAAGGGAAGGAGTGAAGGAAGCATTCTTGGTTCTCCCAGCTCTGTTGTTTAGCAGTCCCTGAGCATTGGTTTTCTCAGCTTCTTGGCAAAAAAAAAAAAAAGAGGAAAGAGCTGTCTTGCTGGTGGACCTCCCCCTTCCCTTACCACCAGAGCCAGTCAAGGGCCACTGAGGGACCAAGCACTCAGAAACATGACACATTTCTGTAGCTGCTGCTGTCTTGCTTGGCTGGATTATACCTCGTCTTGACCTTTTTTTGAAAAGTGCCAGCTGGTTCTCACTTCCATTAAACCTGGGGTGGGTAGTGGTTCTGCCTGAAACTGGGGTTGGGGGACCAAGCCTGGGTTCGGGACATTAATTCTAGGGGGCTCCTAGGCTGTTCCTTCTACCCCAAGAGTGGATTTGTGAAGGCCAGCCCTCCAGTGAGCACCCTGGGAACTGGGTCTAGGATAGCAAAGCCCAAGCAAGACTCCTCAGAGTACCCAGCTGAAAGGGGTGGAGACCAATCCCTTCTGTTGGTGTGGTCCCTTCACAGCTGACACAGATGGAAGACCTGTATGTGACATGGCTGGTCTTTTCAGTGTTATGGATTCTGCATGGATCCCCATTGTACACTGAGTGAGACTCAGCTAGATAATGACTTGTCCAGGCTTGCACACATGAGACGTGTTGGTCTGGACCAGAACCCAGATGTCGAAGCATCACATTCTCCTTTGTGCTGGCCCAGGAGGTGTCTGATGGGGTGCAGGCAGTGCAGCTCTGTGCCACACACTCACTAGGGCGTCTGCAAGCTTCATCTCCCTTCTGGTCCATGCCTTTGGTAAGCGTTTTCATACACTCTCCGCTTACTGCGACAGTCGGTGACAAATCTTGTGTTGCCATTTTTTGCTGTGGGTAACTGCGTGCGGTATCTTATCTTGCTTTCTCTTCTCACTGTCCCATGGTTTGGGTTTCCTGTTCAAGGCTCCCGCCCCAACACATTCCCCCTTCAGTTTCCCCCTTCACTGTAGCCCTCTCACCCCATCACAAAAGTTACCGCAGAAGGTTTCCCCTGTATAGAATATTTATTTTGAAGCTCTATTTTAATAGTATTTATTTTAGAAAGTCTACTATTGTAAGAGTTCTTCTGTTTGTGAAGAAAAAAACAAGTTAAAAACTGAATGTACTGATCTAGAAAATATATATAAATATATATTGTTAAATATATATAGGACTGCCGTTTCTCGTGTTTGTGTGTTCACTTCCCTGAATCTTCACCCAGTGGGGTCCCAAGTTCATCAAAGAACACTCAGCCACTGCACTAAATGGAAATGCATACCAAAGCAGCAGGGAGAGAAGGGCTTCCTGGGCCAGGGCAGTCCCTGTTCTGCTACTACGATGACCTTAAAAACTTAGGACCACTGGAGGGAGGTGTCAAGTCATTATGAAGCTGAATAGAATACTGCCAGGTGTTGCTAAATCCTCTTTCGTGGGCAAGCTGTCCCTATACTGGGTATATTTGTAACACAGATGGACAGCAATCTGACCTGTCCATTTGCCCAAAATTCTGCCGCTCCTCTCCTTTTATGCCCTGTCGCCCCCAACAGGTTTTCACACACATGCTTCAAGAAGCCAAACAGAAAAGCCCTTAGTGATTTTCTTATTTTCACTGGATTGGAGAATATTGCACAAAATCAGTTTCTTTGCCCTTTAAAGCCTGCCATCCATTTAATGACTTGTCTTTGTCCTTCGAATGTACCTTCTGTCTGATTGTCTTGTCCCCCCATCCCCACCAATACACTGAAACCCAGCCACTTCTCAGGTTACATAGCTGTAGGAACTTTTTCATTACCTTTCGTATGCCAATCACAATGAAAGTTGGGCTTTATTTTGGACATGTGAACACATGCCTCTTGTTTTCTGAAAGAAAAGAAATTAATTAGGGTTTTTTTTCCTGTTAACCAATAAGTGGGAGGAGATGACCAACAACGGTGGGGACGGAGGCAGAGGGCAACAGTGGAGGGAGAGATCAGGAGCTCTGGGTCCAGTCCTTGGTTTTTCTGGGGGTCACCAATTATGGCCTCTTAGGGTCTTTTGTGAGATCCAAGCCTTGAGTTTCTAGTAGAGACTCTAAACGCATGCCAAGGATCCCTGGTTACTGCCCAAGAAGACACAAAGGATGTTCTTCAACATGGTCTTGTCTACTCCACAACTTTCAGAACAAAGGCAAGCTCTGGCCTCCATCTCTGTTGCCAGACCATGTGGACTGTCCCATTTCTTCAGGATAGACAAAGGTCAATTAGTGCTATAAGTCTTCCTTCACTGACAGGTAAGTTAACTGGCACTGAGGGATGATTGTCTTTTTAATGGGCTCAGTCCCAGTAGTGCATACCACACTTTGATTCAGTCTTGGGTTTCCTCATGGGTGGGGATGTGGGACAGGCCAGCCAGCTCCTGGTTTTACTTGAATCGTTTCAAGTGTCTGGAGATTTAAAACAAAAACCTACGTAGGGTTTTGAGTGCTTAAGGTCTCACCCACCCAGATGCTCTTGGGGAAACAGCATCCAGAGAAAAAGTTCCACTTGGTGCCTCTCGTCTGTCTCTGTTCCTCCTGGTTCCCAGTTATGAAATGGCATTGGGGCAATAATAATGGTTAGCATGTATTGAAGGGTTTCTTTTTGCCAGGTACTGGCAGATAAGAACATGCATGGCAGATACTATTGTTACTTTTCTCTTTAGAGATAGAGAAACTGAGGTGTAGGGATGTTGTCATAACGCCTAATACATGACTTAGGGGTAGAAGGAAATAACAGAAAAACTAAAGAATTTAGCAACTCGGTTTGGGGAAGAAGGAAGAAGCACAGGATGGAGTAGATAAAAGGCTCCCAGTAGTTGAATTTAAAGATAAGGGGGAAGAAGCAGAATTCAACCCTCTCCACATCCATAACTGCATCTCCTACAAAGACACCAAGAAGAAGCACAGGATGGAGTAGATAAAAGGCTCCCAGTAGTTGAATTTAAAGATAAAGGGGAAGAAGCAGAATTCAACCCTCTCCACATCCATAACTGCATCTCCTACAAAGACACCAAGCCTGGTGCTCAGCCCACAGAAATGGAACTGTCTGGAGTGGGGTCAGCTCTGGGGGACAACTTGTCATCTGGCCAGGAGGCCCCAGCTCACTTGGCTTCTCCTGCCTGTCGAACCTGCAACTTGAAGTCAGCTCAACTTTCTAAAGTGTGTTAGTGAACTCGTCACACGAACTGCATGTTGGAGGTGTGTGCCAGATGAAAGCCGAGAGGACATTTTTAAGAGCCTTAAGTTTATTTATCGGAACTTTAATAAAACAATATGTCCATGGCCTGGGCAGGTATAATTTTCATAATTTATGGGTCTTTGAGACAGGAAGAGAGCTCGGAGTTTTATTGTGTTTTGCATGATAAATGGCATTCCAATTGTCTACATGATGTTCTTTACGGACTCTAGTCTGGCAGGAGCACAGGCCTTCTGGAGCCCACCTGGGCCTCAAGGCCCAAGGCAAGGGATAATTATGAATATGTCCCTATGTGTTAAGCAGGAGATGATTGAAAAACTCCCTTGATTCCTTCTGTCATTAGAAGACACTTCCTATGCAGACGCCTATATTAACATTTAACTGTTGCAAGGTTTGGAACCCTCCCTGATCCCTTCCTCTCCCACCTTCTCCTCCCTTGGACTTTCCCCTTCCCTGTACCTCAAGAGATTCAGGTAAACTTTGCTTGACTGGCTTCCCTCTCACTGGCATGGACCAGGCTTAGGACCCTGAACAAAAAAACCTACGGTCCGCATCAAGATAGTGGAGCTGTAGATGATGTTTTCATCGGAATCAGTTGGAATACCTGCAAACCTGTTGCTTCTAGTAAGCCTTCAGGGTAACAGAAGCCAAGTGGCCTTATGAAATAATAATTACAATAATTATCACTTCTGAGCATAGATGCTGCATGTTATTTACAATCTTGAAAACAGTAAAATTAGATTGATATAATCGGCCTCATTTTACAGATGAGAAAACCAAGGCTCAGGGAGGTTAAGTCATTTGACCAAGACCACACAGCTGGTAGACCTGGGATTTTAACCCAGAAGATCTGTCTCCAAAGCTAGTGCACTGCACATTAGGGCCTTACTCTTACAGACCTAACCCAACTGTCACTTCCAGTGGGATGCCTTCCTGTCCCCAGAAAGAGGGTTCCTTCCCACTTGTGCTTCTGCAGAAGTCAGTAGAGTAGGTAGTTTGTTTCATTCAAGATTACATAGATTGTAATCTAGGTGGGACTTGACCCCAGGTCTGACCACTGAACCACACAACACCCTGTATAAAATATTAAGGCCCCATCCTCAAATTGATCTAAGGAAGGATCCTGTATTACTGCACCACACATTGCCACCAACTGTCCTGACATTGCTCTTAGCCAGCCTTCCTGATTTCCTCTGCAATAGAAAGAGGAATTATTTGAGCTGTGATGGCCAGCGGTGGTGTTTGGGGAAGGGGCAAGAATCTTACAGGGCTGAGAAAGAGCTGTAAGTTGCTTCAGATAATTCAGAAAGTCATGGGTGGGTGGGTAGAGATGTGTATACAGAGGGCGAAAAGCACATCCCACTCCTGCACTTCAAGGAGCAAAGGCACATTCCTCTTTGGAGCAGATGGATAGGTTAGGACAGAGAGCCAAAGCAGCCGGGGGAGGGGTTGGGTGCCCCCACATTATAAGCAGTGCTCCACTCAACCCTCTACTCCTGCACTTCAAGGAGCAAAGGCACATTCCTCTTTGGAGCAGATGGATAGGTTAGGACAGAGAGTCAAAGCAGCCGGGGGAGGGGTTGGGTGCCCCCACATTATAAGCAGTGCTCCACTCAACCCTCCCTGGCTCCCCCTTGACCATTTCCCAGGCAGTGCCCCAGTCAGCCCTGGTTTATTAAAGCACTCTGAGACATCAGTGTCTAATCAGGTTAGAGAATTAGCATCCATTCAGGCAGGGCCAGTTCCCAGAGTGGGCATAGCCAGGGCCTTGGGCTCTCTGAAAAGTGGCTGCTGTTTCCACAGGCCACTCCTCAGGAAAATGCGGTGAAGAGCACAGAGACTTGTGGTCTCCTAGGTCCACTGATCTGCCAGCCTCACTAGCTGTGATTTGGGGAGAGTGACTGCCCTTTTAATAATGGAGGGTTGCATGCAGAGTGACTGTACACAGCACCCAGCCCAGCACTGATAACTTAACATCTTAAAGATGGGAGAGCAGAGAATAGAGGAGCTTGTCCCTCCAATCCTCGGAACTTCAGTTTCTCCATCTTCAACCTAGAAGTCTGGGCTATGTAGGCTGCAAATCACAAACTGTCCACAGTGTTCTTTAAAACTGTTGGTTATCATCAAAGGAAATTAAGAAGTTTCCAAACCCAGATGTAAAACTTTTCTTGCAAAGTAAAAAGAGCTGGCCCCTCTGGGTTCCCATTCCCTATAGCAGAGATTGGCTGGAACTGAAAGACAGCTGCCCATTCCAAGCCAGGCATGGCCCTCCACTATGCTGCAGCACCCTGGCCCTTTAACTGCCCAATTGCCCTGGGCTGAGGGCCAATTGCCATCAATCATCATATTTACACCTTGACATTCCTTATGCCTAGCCTGCTTCTCTCATTCATATTGCCTGCCTGGCTCTCCGCTCTTGGTACTGGCTGGTGTCAAGTTTGATTGGCCTCCTTGGGCAGTTTAACCCAAAACATCATGATGTCCCAGCACTCATCTGGGGGCTTCCTACAGGCATGTCACTCAATACCAGAGTCATAATCCCAGAAAGGACTTTAGGTCATAGCGATGAGTGGTTCTTAGTTTAGTGCGTATGTATGTGGGGAGGGAGAGGAGGGTCTGTGAACCCTTTGACATTGTAGATAAATTTCAGTGTGTTTGTGCTTTTTGTCTGAATGACACTTTCCAGATTCTCAAAAGGGTATGTGGCCTCCCCCAAATGTTCAGCATCACTGGTTCAATCCACCCATCTCCATTGTATAGATGGGGACGTGAGACTGAGAGCAGAAGAGTGGCCTGCCCAAGGTCACGCAGAGGCTTAGTTGCAAAGCCAAGAATAGGAGCCAGGTTTCTGTCTTTAGAAAATTGTGGTTTTCAAGCATCTATGAACCCATCTGTAGTGTCTCCTACAAAAAATTCTCCACCAATGACATCAACCTGAATGATGTCTCAGTAATCTCCGCACTTTGTCTCACCCTGACTCTTTCTGTTCTCCATTTGGTTCCTTCCTGCTATTGCTTGCAATGTGCAATGATTTGATGATTTGTTTACTTGCTTACAGCCTGTCTGTTCCCCACTACAGGATAAGCCCTATGAGGGCAGGAAGCTTGGCTTCTTGTTCATGACTTCAGTGCTTCCTGCCCTTCTTCACAGTGCACATAACATGGTATTTGGATTGTCCACTGAGATAAACCAACAAGGTTGCTTCCAGTGCTAATCCAAGGTCCAGTGGCTCTGTCCTCCCCAGGCCCACCCACTGCCCTGAGAGTCTGGGGCATCACTATCTCAATATTGTTGGAAAGCTTCCAGCACAGCATCTGGCATATGAGTGGCATTCAATAAATATTTGTTATTTGTATTAATTAATTAAGTAAGTAATGATATATTGAGAGGAGAGTCAAAGAGAGTTGGACAAGTAGCCTTAGACTTTATTTCTGTCCTAAAACCAGCCATGTGATAGGATGTAGCATTTTCACAACATAATCATAATGATATGAATATTAGCACCAGCTTCCACCTCATATGACTAACATTTGAGTATTTACCATGTGCAGGGTGCCAGGCACAATGTGAAACAATAAAGTGCTTTTTATCCATTATTTCCTTTAATCCTCACACTCTATTAGTACAGTACTTTTATCACCCCATTTTACAGCTGGAGAAACTGAGACTCCAGAAGCCATATGCCTGAGGTCGCACAGGCCTGACTACAGAACCCCTGCTTTCCTACCCAAGTGCCCAGCCATGAGCACTGGGAAGAGGCCTCAGCAGGTGTCTTCTGGCCAGCCACTTGTGGGATGGTGGTGGGTGTGCGAGAGCAGAGGCCTGAGGTGGAAGCCTTGACTGCATTGCTGTGGCATCATTCATGGACTGTGAAGGCCTTCGGGGCCAGCAGTTCAGCAACACTGAGTCTGCAAATTCCCATTTCTCGGTTCCCTTTGCCACTCGCCTCTGACAGAACACCCACAAGGAGAAAAAAAGGAGGCCAGTTTAGGAATTTATGCCATCTGGTTCCAGAAACATTTACTAAGAATTGATACTGATCATTTACTACCTGGACCAGACCAGCATAAGAATTATTATTGATCAGCTTAGGGAGGAAGTATCAAAGTGGTGCTTAGTTATTTTTTATTTTTTTAATGTTCATTTATTTATTTATTTAATATGGATGCTGCGCAAATTTCCCTGTTATCTTTGCACAGAGGCCATGCTAAAATCTGTATCATTCCAATTTTAGCATATGTGCTGCCGAAGCAAGCACTAAAAAATGTTTTTGAAAGTCAAATTACTTTTTAAAAAATAACATGACTATTGCAAAAATGAAAACAACAGGAAAAATGAAACTCCCGCCATATTCCCAGCTTCAATTGAACATTTTTGTATATACCATTCATTCATTTAGCAAATAAGTGAGTGTCTGCCATGTGCTAGTCATCATCCTCCCATCTTGAAAACTGTGCATGGGATCACGCTGCACCAAGCTGTTCCACAAAATGCTTTTTCACTTAACGAAACACATGGACATTCTTCCATATCTCTCTAGCTCCACATTATCCTTTTTAATAGCTGGTATTGCACTCGTATTTCATTTTACAGACTTACCATCTCCTCTTTCTACCTTTCCTTGTGATGTGTTCTGCTCTAATACCCAGCCACAAACCTCAC
This sequence comes from Galeopterus variegatus, assembly GCF_000696425.1. NCBI lineage: Eukaryota > Metazoa > Chordata > Mammalia > Dermoptera > Cynocephalidae > Galeopterus > Galeopterus variegatus. The sequence continues at coordinate 126,631 of NW_007727711.1, read as the reverse complement.
CTGGACCACACTAGCCACACCCACTGCTTGTCTTGTTCAAGGAGAACAGTGATCAAAAACAGGAGCCTTGTCAGGCCCCTGAGTGTGCATGGGGGGGCGGTGGGGAATTTGCTGGGGACACAGGACAGGATGTCACTGAAGGGCATAGGAAACTCCTCTCTCCCCAGAAGATCTGCTAAGTGGTACATCTTTGAGTTAGGGCAAAATCCTAGCTGGTATAGGGTCCACCTTAAAGATAACCAAGAAAATAAACAGGAGGAAACATAAAAGGCTATTTATTGTCTTCAAAATATACAGCTTTGACCAGGCTGTCAGCTCCAGGTCTGCACAACCTGGAGTATTCCACAATGACCTTCAATTATTTACCCAATCCTTTCTTGTCACTGCCCTTCTTAAAACCCTCCAGTTTCTCCCTTCCCTTACATGTGAGCAGAACTTAATGACTCTCTTCCAAAGAATAGAGAATGGAAAGGGAAAAATAGCAACTTCACAGTGAAGCCTGGCAGATGTCACCATAATGAAGTGATCAAGGTAATGTGTGACGTTATCATATACCCACTGATGTCATGTGATGAGGACACTTCACCTCTGTTATTCCTCCAGAAAACTTCATAACCTTATGAGAAATTCATAACTTTAGTGTAATCATGAGAAAACAACAGACAAACCCAAATTGAGGGACATTCTACAAAATACCTGACCAGTACTCTCCAAAAGTGTCAAGGTCCTGAAAAACAACGAAAAACTGAGAAATTGTCACACACTGGGAAAGTTATGATGACTAAATGTAAGTAACATGGTATTCTAGACTGGATCCTGGAACAGAAAAAGGCCATTTAGTGGAAAAACTGGTGAAATCTGAATAAAGTCTAGATAGCACTGTGCCAATGTTAATTGCTTATTTTGAAAATGTGGTTATGTAAGATATTAACATTAGGGGAAGGTAGATGAAAAACATAGAAGAATTCTCTGTACTATCTTTGCAACTATTCTGTAAGTCTAAAATTATTTAAAAATAAAAAGGTTTTTAAAATAAATAATTTTTAGAAAACCACTTTGGTTTCTTCCCATTGAACTTAGAATGAAAGTCAAGCTCTTAGGGCCGGTCCATGGCTCACTTGGGAGAGTGTGGTGCTGATAGCACCAAGGCCATGGGTTTGGATCCCTATGTAAGGATGGCCAGTTAGCTCACTTGGGACAGCATCTTGCTGACAACACCAAGTCAGGGGTTAAGATCCCCTTACTGGTCATCCTTTAAAAAAAAAAAAAAAAAAAAAGGATGAAAGTCAAGCTCTTTACCAAAGTCCACAAGAACCTGCCTAGTCTGGTCCTGCCCACCTCTCCCACTCTCATCTTGCGCCCGCCTCCCACACCTCCTCTGGCTCTCAGCATGCTAAGAAGCCCCTTCCTGCTTCCAAGACACCTTGCATTGGCTCTTGCTTCTGCTGGGAATACTCCATACTCCTCCCCTCCTTATATGCATGGCTCACTCCTTACCCTCCAGCTTCCAGCTAGAGTGTTGCCTCTTTGGAGAGGACTTCCTGGGGCTGCCCTGGTATTCTCTGTTGTAGTCCCCATCTTTTCCTTCTCTGTGCTTATCTCACTTTGCAATTATATGCACATGTGTTCATTTATTTTATTTACTATATGTCTTTCCCACTTTAAGGGCAGTTCTATTTATTTATTTATTTATTTTTGGCGGCTGGCTGGTACAGGGATCCAAACCCTTGACCGTGGTGTTATAACATAGTGTTTTAACCACCCGAGTTAACCGGCCAGCACTTTTATTCACTGCTATATCTGCAGGTTCTAAACATTCCCTGGCACATTGGTTATCAATATTGTTTTTCTTTTATGAACAAACTCATCCGCCATCCATAGACATGTACCTTGCTTCCAAATTTTTGCTCTCATAGCTACCATGGCAGATACCTTGGTTGATATTCATCCCCCATTTTTTATTATGGCCCCAAGTTTGCTCCAGGGTTAAACCAGGAGGGGTCTAATCAAATCTTAGCTGGCCCTGTTTCCCTTGCTAGTGATTGGTTCATGCAGGGATGTGATGCAGAGCTGGCCAATGGGATGTGAGGGAAAATCTGCTGGGGGACTTCTGGGAAAATTTCTTCATCCTTTAAATGAGAAGCAAAGAAATGAACACCTGCGTAGTGTCTTTTTATGCCACTGGAACTGCAGCCTTCTTCAGACCATGAAGGAAGCTAGTCTGAGGATAAAGGCTAGAACCTGGATGGCAGAGAGAAAAGAGGGGAAGAACGTGGGTCCTTTTTTGATTTTGTAGAGCTGCCTAATTAGCCAATCCTGAATACCTAGAGACTTCTTCTTATATAATGGAATAAATTTTTCTTACAATGTAAGCCACCAGTTTGAGCTCTATAATCCTTGTGACTTACAGTTAAAGGCAACCTAACTGATAGAGCTGGTAGATTTTCTACTTCTTTACAAGGCTGGTGTTTAGAAATATCATAAGGTTGGAAAGGACCTTAAGAAGTTTTCTTAACTTCTCAAGTTGTATATATTAAATACATACAGCTTTTTATATGCCAATCATACCTCAATAAAATTAGTGGGGAAAAAATCACCTTGACTATAACCTCAACCGTATAAGTACAATAAGTCACCATTTTCAACCCTTTCTGAGATTTTCCTTGGAACTAATGTCACCAAGTCATATCTTAAATGGGTCAGTGACTTTTGTAGAGAGCCATGTCCAGCTCTATACACTTGTCTGCAGCATTCACAGGATTTGGCTACTAGTCTGCCCATAGGTAGCAGCTATTTTCACCCCCAGGTAGAGGAAATGCAGGAGGGGTTCTAAGGTTTTTCAAAGTGTATCCCATTATTTTATTTAACAGCCCCCTTTTTCTCAAAGGAGAGGGGGCACAGAGCTACAACTCCTAAAATCTTCTAAAGTAGATCACATGGATCGTTGTCTCTAAAATCAAAATCATGTTTTCCTTGTAATTCCAGGAAGGAGGGGGGAAATCAGATCTTAAATAGGTCCCAAATTAGAAACAGTCTACTCCGCCACCCCCAATGCTACACAGCCCAACAAATCTCTTTCTCTTATGGACTTTCAGACTGGAGCCCTGCCAAAAATGTGAGCAAGAATTTGGTCCATTGTTACTTTAAATACCCTGTGTCACAGGCCATCTAGGAATGTCTAAGTATGGGAATTTTCCTTTTGAGGTCTGGGATGCAGATATAAATAACTCATTTGTTGGAGTCTGTCTCCATCCTGCCTCTCCTAGCTTCAGTGGCATGAATAAGCCAGCCTTGTAAATAACGGTTACCAGCCCACTCAGTGGGTGAGGCCAGTAGCATAATGCATTAGGAGCATTTTTTCTTCTGCTCTCTGACAATAACTGCGTGCCAGGCGAGCTAGGGAGTAGATGTATCCAAGGCTGCCCCAAACTTTACTTGAAAATGCAGTCTGGGAGATCAGGGTTCGGGTTGACTCACGCTGGCCCTTCCACCCCCATGTTAAAGTCTGAAGAGCTTGTATTCTGTTAGGTGAATAAGAAGACAGTTTTATTCCTGTCCTCTTTACCACTTCTTTCCCTGCTGGAGTTAGGCTTCCATCACAGATGACCTGGTGGAGGCAGTTTGTAGATGTCTCTCCTTTCTAGCTCTGACATCCCAAGTTTCTCTGACCTTGGGATCACAAATAAACCAAATGGCCTGCAGGCAGCACCTGCACTGAGACCAAAGGCTCTGCCCACTTCTCTTATGGGGCAGGATTCAAAGAAGCAGAGCGTGCATGGAGAGTGACTGCACGGTGCTGTCTCACAGGTGCACCCATCCAGACACCCTCTCAGCCTGCCCAACCTCGTCACCACCATCCTACTCCTCCTTCATGCTGCTAAGAAGCCTGTTGGAGCGGCAGACCTGAGATAATCATGTCCTCATGACAGCATTTGTTTCTGCAAGAACCATGGCTCAGCATAGAGTTTAAGCAATAGAGGACCTGGGTTCAAATTTCAGCTGGGCCGCGCACTGGCTGTGTGAACAGACAAGTCCCAGGGTCTCCTTGAGCCTCCATTTCCCCATCTGAAAAATGGGGACAATTGTCAGGGGTCAGCAAGAGTCTGTGTGTACAGCATTTACCATGAGGTAAGACCTCAATAAATGAAAGAAGACAGAGAACAGAGAGGAGCAGAGGGAGCTAGAAACAGAAACAGAGCAGACAGGAGGAGAGAGAACCACAAGGAGACGGGAGGTGGAGAGGGGGCAGGTGGAGAGGGGGCAAGCGGAGAGCACAGATCTAGAGAGAGACAGAGACGGAGAGTTGGGGAAGAGCTGAGAAGCTCCAGAGGGGAAAACGAGGGACGATGTAGCTTCTTCCCCTGGTATAGGGTTGATAAAGCTCCACCGCCCAGGTCTTATACTGGGAATTGGGCTGAATGTTTAACCCAGAGCCGCCACTGCTGGCTCACAGAGGGTAACAGGTTCCACAGTCCAAAAAGGAAAATTTCGACTTGAGGTGCTCTTACAGCAGAGATCCAAAAGCGAAGGCGGCTCCTGCTGACTGGCCTTTCCCGAGGGCTCGGCTGCTCAGGGTGGGTCAACCGGCTTTGACTAAAGGCCTAGGATGTGCCAGGAGCCGGCCTGGGCTCGGGCTGTGTGAGGAGCGAGCCCATCACGGCGGCGCCTGCATTCTGGAAGGAAGGAAGCAGACGGAACTACGGAAGAAATAACTGTTCAGGATAATTTTAGAGAGTGGAACAGGCTACAGGGAAATTAGATCAGGTGACGAGGTGGAGAGTGACACAGGTAGTGGTCAGGGAAGGCCTCTGAGCAAGGGATGTTTGAGCTGAAACTCAGCCAGAAATTTGTGGTCTGAGCCTCGGCATAAAGAAATGGTCTTGCTTAGCAGGCCTGCACGCGCACACACGCACATACACCATATAAGGAGGTCCAGGAAATATCTGCGGCCACTGCCCAGATCGTGGTGGGGATGAAGCAGATCAGAGCTAAAGACTCTCCCTGAGCAGCCCTCCAAGGGGAGGGGGCAGCAGACAAATGGCCCCGATAGAGATCTCCCTGCTGCCGCTGTTTCCCTTCCTAACTGCACCTCAGCTCACTGAATCAGGGCGGTCAGGCTTCCTCTGACAACTTCACACTTCCCAGCCCCCAACCCACCTCCGCCTTCCCCAGGGGCCACCAGCACCATCATCTACATACAAAGAAATGCTTAGGGGTGGCAGGGGAGCAGCGGGGGCGGTGGGGGCGCCAGGGAAAGAGTTCAAGGCAGGAAGGCTCCCCTTGACCCAGGAGTACAAGTTGAGTCGCAGCTGCTCTCTGCAGGTCAAAGCTGCCAAAACAAAGTTAAAGGTGTAAAAACAAAGTGAGAAGGTCACACAGCTATGGGCCTCTCTGGAACCCAGGAGAAGGTGTGAAAAGGACTTGACTAGAAAGCACTTTTCAACCATCTTAACTGCAGATGCCCCTCAACTACAATAAAAGCGTGTGGGAAGGGCGGCCAGTTTCATCTGTTCAGTCAACATGTATTTTTACATGTTTTTAACAAGCCAAAGTCTCCACTTTCTCATCCAACCTGCTTTTCCTACAGCTTTCTCCGTCTACATACATATATTGAAGTAAAGATTTAATTTATCCAGTTGCTCAGGCCAAAAATCTGGGGCTTATTCTTGGCTTCTCTTCTTATTTCCCACCCTAACCTGATCCCACAGCAAAATCATATTGAAGATTAAAGGGTACATTCAACTGTATCCCAAATCTGGTCTATTCTCTCCATCTCCATTGGTACCACCATCCTCCAGGCCACCCGCCATCCTCTCTCTCTTCTGGGTCATTCCTAACAAGTCTCCCTGCTGCCTCTGTAGTCCCTATAGTTACAGCTCTGCACAGCCGCCAGAGGGAATTTACTGTGAGCATTTACCAGCAGGGTGGCCTTGGGCAGGTTACTTCACTGCTCTGTACTCCAGTCTCTGCATCTGAACAAGGGAGATAGTAATGGTACCTTCTTCATGAGGCAGCTGTGAAGATTAAATGCAGTAAGGTAGGTAATGGCCTTTGAAGAGTGCCTGGCATATGGAAAGTCCTAGTATTACGGTTTGTCTTTCCTATCAGTTACCATGCTGTGTGGTAACTAGCTGTTTAACTGTCATCTCTTCCTGTGAGATTGGGTGCTATTAGAAGGCAGGAGCCATACCCAATACCTAGCCCCAAATTAGAAGTCACGTCTCTGATCTAACAACACCCACCCCCCCCACCCCCAGTGGGGACTTTAGATAAACAATATCTAAAGTCCTCATAGCGGTTGGTGAGGCTCCATGTGATCTGTCCCTGACTGTATCTCCTCCAGCTCTTCCTCTTACTCATGTCCTCGCTGCCACATGGCCTTCCCTGAGGTCCTGCTGTCACACCAAGCACCCTGATCTGTCTCAGGGCCTTTGTATTTGCTGGTCCCTTGGCCTGGAAAGCTCTTTGCCCAATCTCTGCATGGTTCACCTCCTCACTTAATTCAGGTCTCTGTTTAATTGTCATCTCCTCAGGGGCCTTATCTGACCTCCCTGTCCAAAATAATTTACCTTTAACCTTCCCTCTCCCCTTAGCCTATTTTATATTTTATCACTACCTGCTCTTATATTACATATACATTTTTCGCTTACTTGTTCATTTTCTGTCTTGTCCACTAGAATGTAAGCTCCACGACGGCAAGGAGTTTGTCTTGTTCTCCACTGTATTCCCAGTTCCCACGACAGTGCCCAGCTCATAGTAGGTATTTAATAAAAATGTGTTGAATGAATAAATGAATGAATTTACTGAGCATTAATATGCTGTGGCACTGTGTAAGGCACTTTACATATTACATATATTTGTTCCATCTTCACAGTGATTATTACTACTAATCGTGACCCCATTTTAAAAACAAAGGAAACCAGGTCAAGCTCTGAAACTTCCACAGCAAAGGGAAGCTTCCACATGCTGTTCCCTCTGCGTGGAATCCCCTGCACCCCTGCTCCCTCCTACTTGGCCTTCTTGGCCTACTTGACCTTCGAGGCCAGCTTAGCCATCTTTTCCACCGTGCCCCAGTCTGGTCAGGTGCCCCTCTGGCACCCAGGCTAGGCTGCCTGGCTTCTCATCCCACCTCCAACAGCTGGGTGGCCTTGGGAAGGTTACTTCTGCACTTCAGTCTCTGCATCAAAAGGAGGGAGAAAATAACAATACCTGCCTCATAAGACTGTTCTGAAGATTAAATAAAATAAGTAATGACTTTCAAAGAATGCCTGGCATGTGGTAAGTCCTAGTATTATTATTTATCTGTCATTTCATGTACTGTGCTTTGTTGTCACTGGTTGTTTAGCAGCTCATCTCCTTTGCTGTGGTTTGAATGTTTGTGTCCCCTCAAATTCATGTTGAATCTTAATCCCCAACACAACAATATTGAGAGGTGGGGCCTTTAGGGGGTGATTAGGTCGTGAGGATATCTCCTTCGTGAATGGAATTAAGGCCCTTATAAAAGAGGCTTCACACTGTCTTTGGCCCTTTATGCCCTTCCCTTCTGCTGTGTGAGGACATAGCATTTGTCCCCTCTGGAGGATTCAGCTTTTAAGGCACCATCTCAGAAGCAGAGAGCAACCCTCATCAAACACCAAACCTGCTGGCGCCTTGATCTTGAGCTTCCAGCCTCCAGAACTGTGACGAATAAATTTTTGCTGCTTATAAATTACCCAGTCTTGGGTATTTTGTTATAGTAGCACAAATGGGCTAAGACATCCTCCTATTAGTTGGCTGTTATAGAAGGTAGGACCATAGCTAACACCTAGCGCAATGATTGGCACGTAATAAATTAATGATCACTGTTGGCTAAGTCAACAGTGGCCACCGCAAAAGATTGCATTAGTGTCCGCTTTTTTTTTTTCTCCCCAAAAAAGATGACCGATAAGGGGATCTTAACCCTTAACTTGGTGCTGTCAGCACCACGCTCTCCCAAGTGAGCTAACCAGCCATCCCTACATAGGGATCCGGACCCATGGCCTTGGTGTTATCAGCACCACGCTCTCCCAAGTGAGCCAGGGGCCGGCCCTTAGTGTCTGCTCTTTATGTGCCAGACCAGGTGCCAAACACTTGAAATAGATTTGCTCATCTAATCCTCAAGACAAACCCATAATGTACTATTATTTTTGCAGTTTTACAGATAAGGAAACTGAGGCTTTCAAATTTTAAGCAAATTGCCACCCAAATAATAAGTGATGAAGCCAGCATTCAAACTAAAAGGAAGGAAGGAAGGAATGAAACAAATCAACTTGACCTTACTATTGGCTTAGCCAACCCAGGGCTCAAGGGGATTAGTGTACACTTGTGTGTAAAAGGGCAGGAGAGAGCTAATAAACTTGCAAATCTCCCACTGAATCCCTCACCTCCCTCTGGCTCCAGCCTAAATAATACAATGGCAGCTAATTGTTTCCTGATGCCCGATGCTATCTCTTTGGCAATCAAGCACCCAGCTTGGGGTGGGGGTGCGATCTCATTTTCCTCTGGAGAATTGTCATTGTTCACCTCTGAGTGAGGATTGGGGGGGAAGGGGGGTGAGCCCCGTGGATTTCCTTGCAACTCCACTTTCCTCTACAGCAAATTCCTGCAGAGGAATGTACGTACCAAAGCCCCTGATGAATAAATCATTAAGCCCCGAGCAGCACAGCCCAGACTGCAGGCCTGCTCCTGACTGTTTCAAAATCAGGAGAGAGAGAGGAAAAAAATTCCATCTCTGAACACCACACCGGGGGAAGTTTCCACTTGCCCTGCATTTCAACTCCCTTCAGGGACTGTCAGAAACATACGGCCAAGTGCTGCCAGCACCTGTACTGCAACAGACACAGAGTGGTTTGGGCTTGTCCAAGACTGGAGGCAAACTGAGTCGGTCTAGTCTTTCAAAAGTGGTCCTGCTAACCTGGGAAATGGGTGCCGAGAAAAGAATGATAGATGTACTGTTCAAAAGCCACAGTGAGAACCTGCCCAATGCAGAAGTATGAGGTAGTCCAAAGAACATGGGTTTTGGGACAGCCTTGGGTTCAAATCCCAGCTCTACCACTCTTTCTTCGCTTCAGTTTTTCCATCTGTAAAATGGGGATTAGAATTCTTTACATAATTATTGTTGGGGTTAAGAGGGATGATGGCTATAAAATACCAAGGGCAGGGGACGTAGTAGTCACACTGTAACATGCTGGTTCCATTCCCTCAGAGGGACAGGGAGTTCAGAGCTGAGGAGAACTGCTCAAACAAGGGATCCCATTCTCCAATAGAAACACGCTCTTTAGTCATTGTTATCCAGGTCACATGGCTGTGACTTACCTGTTGATTATTATTCACCATCATACTCTTAAAAGCATGAGTTTACTTTCAAAGTCCTTTGAGATTCACAGTGCAGTTTTAGACATGCCTCCTGGACATGGAGCACAGTGTTCAAGGCTTCTCTTCAATAATTAATTCACCCAATAAATATTCACCATCATACTCTTAAAAGCATGAGTTTACTTTCAAAGTCCTTTGAGATTCACAGTGCAGTTTTAGACATGCCCCCTGGACATGGAGCACAGTGTTCAAGGCTTCTCTTCAATAATTAATTCACCCAATAAATATTTATTGAGCACTGACTATTTGTCAGGCCCAGGAGCTGGATGAACAAGACAGACATGGAGTCCGCCCTTGGGAAGCCTGGCCTTCTGGCTGGGGAGACGAGACATGCATGGTGGGAAAGCCGAGGCAAGGAGATCGTGCAAGTTATACTGCTGCACCCTGTGGGTGTTTAGCAGAGCCCCTTTTATATAGGTGGCATGAAACAAATGTACCTTGTTGAAATGAAGAAAATAAAACAAATTGCAAGAGCACCCATGATGCCCCAGAAGGTGAAGCAGGTCACAGGGTCAGCCTCTCAGAGCAACCGCAGGGCGGATCACGGGAAAAGCCAGGTCTGAACACCAGCATCTCTTGACTCCCACTGAGTCACAGGGATTATTACCAGATGTCCCCTTCCTCTGAGGATTTTACAGCATCAACTGACCAAGGTCACTGAGGGCTGGAGGAAGTTTGGGATCAGACCTTATAGAGCCTTGAACGACAAAGTAACACCTTCTATCATGGCGTTTTGACCAAGGCAGAGGACAAGTGAGGCGCTGTGCTTGAGAAAGGGAAGCACTGACAAGGCAACCGTCGTAGAAGTCCTGTGACATCAGCTATCATTGAGCGCCGCACTCACCCCGTCCTACTGTTATCAAGCTCGTGTTAGAGCCGAGGAGGAGAATCAGAGAGCAGCCCAGCTGCCCAAAGTCATATGTCTGGCAAGAGGGATTTGAATGCACAGCCCATGCCCCTGGACGCTGCCTCAGTCGTGGGGTGAGAGGTAATGAAGGAAAGAAGAGGCTGTGGGAAAGGAGGGAGGCCGATGTGCCGCAGAAGAGAGCTGCCGAGAAATCGCAGCAGGAGGCTGGCGCCTCCCCAGTCCTGGTCCGGGCCAGCACCATCATATCCCATGGCAGGCTTCGCCTCTCCCTGTGTGTGGCCCCTGCTGGAGTGCCCTTTCCCTCCTGGCATTCTGTTGAAAGCTGACCCACCAAAGGCCACTCTCTTCCCTGACCTCCCACAGCTCTTGGTGCCTCTGGCCCCCAACCCTGCATTTGAGGCTAGGATGAGGATCAGAGGCTGGGCAACCTGAGCTAGTCTCTGGACCTCAGTTTCCTCATCTGTCATGAGGATGAAAGGTGACAAGAAATATGCATGTGCCTTATAAATGAACGAGTGCTGCTTATGTGTGACAAGCAGCTTCTCATTCATTTTACCACATTGCCACTGAATTTTGAACTGAGATTTTTTGCCTCTTTTCTGCTCCTCTGTGGTAGACTCCCCAGTGGAGCTGTCATGCTGAGACCTCCATTCCTGGTGTCTTGCTGCGGAAAGGCTCTGGAGCCCACAAGAGCCAGCCACGGCCAGGGGACCAGCTGCGGGGCCTTCCCCACGCCCGCCAGCCCTTTCCTGAGTCTGGTGAGGCCTCTGGTTTCCGAGGCAGCTGCAGCACTGCACAATTCCACAATTCTCCTTCCCGTGTAACCCATTTCAGGATTAGCCAGCCAGGAGGCCATAAAATGCGAAAAGGAAGTGGGAGCATCCCACAATTGTAGGAACCTGACTCCGCCTTCCCGTGTAACCCATTTCAGGATTAGCCAGCTAGGAGGCCATAAAATGCGAAAAGGAAGTGGGAGCATCCCACAATTGTAGGAACCTGACTCCGAGGGAAGTAACCTGTCTGTAGGTCTGTCTGCCTTTGGGGAAATGGGCCATAAATTGCTGCCTTAAGGGCTGGTGAAAGGATACTAGCTATTTATAAAAAGTCTTGGGCTTTTGAACTCTTTAAGGAGGCAATAGCCTTCCTATGGGTCATTGGGGCTTGGTGTCCTGGGCTCAGATGTTTCAGCAAACAAAGCCCCCAGCTCCCCATCTGGACAGAGTGAGGCTAGAGAGTGTTTGCAGGGAAGGGTGGAGCCACCGAGACAGGCCTGGCCACTAGGCGGACAGTCCAGCTGTGCGTTCCCTGGCTCCCCTGTGCACCAGGCCCAGGCTGGTCACAGGCACACACAGGAGTGTTCACCTCCTTCACACAGTAGAAGAGGCAGGTGTGTGAGGCGTGGTAAGTGTCCCTCCAGGTTGGCATAAACGGCTGTGACATTGCACTTGCTGTTTCTTTCACCTTCACTACTCTCCCCCCAGTCTCTTCTTAAATGTCACCTCCTTCAAGAGCCTTTCCCTGGCCATCCTGGCACCTTGAATCACATTACTCAGTTTTATTTTCTTCAAGGAACTTTCAACCATGTGAGAGCTGGGCTCTGTGGCCCTGTGTTTGCCTCCAGACCATTAGCACCAGCACCCTGCGCAGCATGGGGAAGGTGCTTCCTGAATAGTTCTTGCATTAATGAATAAATGAAAACAAGAACAACACAGGAGGGGACTTCAACTCTATGGGGGGTAAGGGGAAGATGAAGGGCTTCAGAGAGAAGGTGACATTAGCTGAGCCTGAGGCCATGAGTAAGGGTGCTCCTGCAGGCAGGAGGGCATGGGGGACGTGCCTGCCAGGCCCAGCCAGAGCACAGCCACCGCAGGCGGGAAGCCCAGGCACAATGTGGCAGGAGACAGGCTCTGAAGGAAGCTTGCAGTCAGGTTATGAAATGCTCTGACAGCTCAACTACAAACAACTTTGATTGGAAAAAACTGCATTTCACCAGGAGTTTTTGGGAAGGAGGGATGAAGAGGTGGGATTTAAGGGATTTTTAAGTCAACAAAACTATTCTGTGTGATGCTATAATAGTGGACCTGTGTTATTACACATTTGTCAAGACTCAGAATGCATAACACAAAGATGAACCCTAATGTAAGCTATGGACTTTGGTTAATAAAAAAAAAAATATATTGGCTCACTAATTGTAATAAATGCACCACACTTATGCAAGGTGTTCACAATGGGGAAACTGGGGGTAGGAGGATGTAGGTATGAACTCTCTCTACTTTCTGCTCATGTTTCTAAACCTAAAAACATAATAAAGTCTATTACTTAAAAAAAAAAAACTACATGTCCACCAATAGGATGTTGAGTAAACAAGCTGTGACAGAACCTCACAGTGAAGTTCTACGTGGCCATAGAAATTATGTTCCAGTACGGAACCATCTCTAAGAAAAAGTAAGTGCTAACCAGCGAGCACAGCATGGTCCCATTTATGTAACTATACAGGGGGTTGCCTGACTCTGGCCAGACAATCTCTGGAAAGATACGGAAGGAAATGCGACACCTCTGGCCTCTGGGGAGAGGATGTATGGAGACTTTTCACTCTGTACCCTTTTGAATTTTTAAATTTTGTACAATGTGCAAGTAACAACTATTCAAAAAAGACATAAAGTTTAAAATTTATTTGTAGATTAAAAATGTTTTGTTGTTCAGATCTAGCTTATGAGTACAGCAGGAAAGAAGGAAAAATCCAGTGCTCAGTTTCTGTCTTCCAGAGTTTGTAGTCATCCTTTACCTCTGCTTAGCTCTTACTGTATGTGTGAAGATTAATTCGTTATTCCAAAGTATTTGCATTTCCTTGTCTTCTGGTTAAAGTGTAAACTCCTTGAAGGCATGGGTAGTATCTGTCATGAATATTGCCTTATCTCTGGTGCCTGCTAAAAAGACCTCTTAATAACTATGTTGACGTACTGGCAGCTTGAATTCACCCTCTTCCATGAGGAGGTTCCCTATTGCCTCATGGAAATATCTCCTCAATGGTAATGTCTGCCTGGTTTTTTTTCTTTGACTCATTCAACAAATACTAATCGAGTCCCTGTGAAATGTCAGACACTTCACCATTCTGTCTGGCCATACAGCATTTGCTCCTATTTCTTTCCCTGTCCATTTGATCACTGGTTATTTCAGTGATTGTATCACATCCTCACATCTCTTCATAGAGCCTTGAACATCCCCTTGCACATAGTACATGTTCAGTGTGCTTCTGTTGCATGAGTGAATTGTCCCGACCCGCGGGATATTCAACGCAGACCCTGGAGGGGGGAGTGGGAATGGGATGGAAGCAAGAGACGTGAGAGATGGGAGACAAGACAGTATTCTGATCAAGTCTCGTTTATTGATTCTTAGGTTACATCTTATATAGGAAAAAGCAGGCATATTGTAAGGAGTTAGGAATGCAGGAATATGATAAGATTTTGAGAAGAAACAAAGTCAGAAAATCTCTGATGCAAAGAAGCCCCCAATCTTTACAAGAAAGCAGAAACTTGGAAGGAGATAAGAGGTCACTCTTGAGTAGACTTGCATAGCCAGGAGCACAGCGTCCCAGGCACAAACAGATTATGAGGCAGATATCCCATAAGCACAGACATCTGACATAAGCACATTGTCATGTAGGCCTGGTCACACAAGAAGGGGTGTGGGGCTACAGGTCCCCAACAGTGAATGAATTTAACTCATGCTCTAACCAAATGAGTTAATATAAATAACATGGGTACGAACATTGATTTCCCATTTAATCCTCATAGTAAGCTACTGAGATCAGCACATTTTTGCAGATGAAGAAACTGAGGCTAGAGCATTTGGTGACTTGGTCAGGGTTACACAGCTAGTAAGAATGGAGCCCACATTCTAGCCCAGGCTGGCCTACCTTTGGGAACCCATAGAGTGTAAAAGGAGTGCCATGTTACTTTACTGTCCAGGCTCCAGGTCCCGGTCCTGAGAAGGCCTTGGGGGTTTCACAATGGGAAATGCCCTGCTGGTCCCACAGGTAACATTCTGAAACCTCCCTCTGACTGCAGGCAGTGACAGGGCTAGATTTTTAAAGGGATTGCTTTAGTAACTATGGTTCAGTCTAAGCACCAGCAAAGAGCACCTTCAACTGCACTACACAGGTAGGTCCACAGGTAATCAAAGGTGGGCTGCCAGCAGCTGGGGGAGGCAGTGCTCCCACCAAAAGGGTGAAAGAGCAGGTGGCATAGCAGGATGTGGGGCAGAGAAGAAGGGGAAGGTGAGAACCAAGAATGAATGGGTTTCTCTGGGCTTTGTGAAGGCCTGGCCAAGGCCCCCGTCATTTTAGTGACAATATCACCAAATAATCCTTCCCATAACCCAGTCCTGGCCTGGTCAGAGAAGGGATAAGGATGGACAGGGCTGCCAGTCTGAGCAGCCAAGTCACTGTGAGTCAGGGGGCATGGAACTCCTCACAGTGTGGTCAGGAGCAGAACTGCAGAGGGCTGTGGAGGTCAATGCTCAGAGGAATACCATGTGACATAAGGGCTTGGCATTAGGATTGTGGACTAATGCTAAATCCCTTACCCCAATGTCTAATTAAATGAAAGATAGTTTTAAAAAAAAAAGAGCCAACAAGCATAATTCACCAGGAACCACCAGAAGGCCTCTATGTGTGGGTATAACATATGCTTGCTGGCAAACACAGGCATCTTCTACGAGTGTGATTCTGTGACTTAACATGCCAGAAACTGTGAAAAGCACTTTGGATCTTTCATCCCATACTACCCAACAGCCCCACAAGCAAGACACTGTCACCATTTATAGATGAGGAACAGGCTCTTGCCCAGGTCTCATAGCTGTGAAGCAGGGGAGCAGATGTCCAAACACAGCTCCATCTCTCCCCCAAACACAGGCCTCGGACCCCCACACTCTATGAGGAGCTCCCCACAGACATGTGCTAATCACTCAATGTGTATGTTCTAGTCCTTGCAGCCACTCGACACCTAGTGCTGTTATCAGTCCAGGACCAAAGTGAGATGAGGTGTCTTTATCTTAACCAAAGGCAGGATCAGTGTTACTGATTTCGCCTTTTACCTTGGGCTTCAGTATGGCTCGGTATGGCCCTTCTTTAAAGTTTTCATATTTTGTTCATCATGGATTTTTTGCATTGATTTTGACTCTCTAAAAATATTAAATTTAAGGGCTGGCCAGTTAGCTCAGTTGGTTAGAGCTCGGTGTTATAACACTAAGGTAAAGGGTTCAGATCCCCAAACCGGGTAGCCACCAAAAATAAAAAAATGAAAATATTCCATTTAAGTATTATTTAAAGTGATGACTGAGCTATTTTTTGGTGCCACTTAAATTCTGTGTGCACGGCAAGTTCCTTGCTCTCCTCACCTGAATTATGCCCACTTTGCAGATGAGGAAATGGATACATGCAGGATGGGTTGTGTTATTTGTTTTGATTACAGAGCTGGTAGGTGCTAGAGCAGAAACAAGAACCCAGGCAGTCCAGAGTCCGTTGTCTTTTCTGTTTGTTTGTGGCAGGTGGCAGCGGGATCTGAACTCATGACCTTGGTATTATAAGGCTGTGCTCTATCCAACTGAACTAACAGGCCAACCTCAGAGCCTGTTGTCTTAAAGTACCTTGTTCAGTTCCCAGCAATTAGTGTGTTGTGATCAGGGTATTTTTACCTCAGCTCTGATTCTCGCCCTTCATTCTGAAGTTCCCGACATCAGACACAGCCTCTTTGCTCCCGTCCAGTCCTTCCTCGCCCCCAGAACCTGCCACCAACACTATCCTTCCTTCAAACCATCCCCCACCCAACCACCTCCCTGGAACTCTTCCTGACTCCCCAATTCTTCCAAACCGGATGTGGTTTCTGTCCTCTGCAGGAAAGGCCCTATGTGTACATTCTCCGAGGCACGTACTCTGCCCTCTCCTGAAGCAGGTCACTTCTGGGCTTGTGTTACTCATCTTCTCAGACCACCGGATGTGGTTTCTGTCCTCTGCAGGAAAGGCCCTATGTGTACATTCTCCGAGGCACGCACTCTGCCCTCTCCTGAAGCAGGTCACTTCTGGGCTTGTGTTACTCATCTTCTCAGACCACCCTTGCTATTGTCAGCTCCCTGAGGCTGGAACTGCGGGAGGGAGCAAGTTTCCTCTTATTCATGTTTAAATGTCCTCAGTACCTGGCCTCGTGCTACGTTCATAATAAACACGTAGAAAAGCTATTGTTTCAATTCAGTGTTAGTGATGGTTAGATGTGCAGACTCTGCATCCAGGCTGTGTTCAAATTCTGGTTCTGCCACTTATTAGTTGTGTGACTTTGGGCAAATTATTCAACCTGTTTCCTCAACTGCAAAATGGAAGTAACACTGGACAACCAAACGTAAGTTGCTAGTACACGTGACTCTCAGAACATGTTCACTAAATGTTAGCTGTAATTACTAAGTTCGCCATCAAGGTAGCAATTGTTATTAGGCAAACTAATGTGCTAGCCATTTACGGGATGAATTAGAGAGGCAGAGAACAGGTCAGAGATTAGCTAAGTAGGCTCTGAGCTAGAGTGTGGTGAAGAGGACAGAAAAAGGGAAGGATACAAGAGATGGCATGACAGGAGGTGAGTGGACGCAAAGAAGGTGGTGGGGGGGCTGTCAGGGGAAGCTGAAGGCATTGTCTGGTGTGTGTGTGTGTGTGTGTGTGTGTGACCCAGATCAGTGGCTTCCAGAACCTGCTGACACCATTTCTGCTTTATGGAAACTGCAGGCCAGCTCATCCTGACCAAAGGAGCCCAAAACAAACATGGCACAACCAAGGGGAAGCAGTGAACTGACAGATAACCAAACCACAAAAGGAGAGGCGCAGAGAGTGTCTCTTCAGGGCTGGTGAGTCAGGGAAGCTTCCTGTTCCTTCAGACAAAATTGCTGGTGGGAATGCACTGCACATCATCCTCTCCTAGCCTGGGAAGTGCTAAGTGTCTTCACAGGGTGGGGGCGGGGGGAGGGGGTCCTTGGGCAAACCAACTGGAGAGCTGTACACCCCTCTCCCCAACACACAGGGGCATTTGGTCAAGTGGCAGGAAGGAAGGTCCATTAAAAGGCCATAAAGGGGGCGAGCCTCCTGACCCAAGGGCCTCTGGTCACATCATGACAGCAGGGTCAGGATCAGGGCGAACAGAGGCCTTTCCATGGCAAGAAGCCAGGTAAGAGGGTGCTTGCCTCATTTTCTTCCTTCCTCTCACTGGTCCAAGGCCCCTCTGCCTCGCTGAGCTTCAAGCACCTTCCTCTCAACAAATGGGAGGTGAGAGGGAGGGGGTTAACCTTGGATGAAAAGAAATTTCCCTACTACGGAAGACTCTGGAAATAAAAGGAGTCATCTCCCTGGGGTGACAGCGTGAAAGGGTGGCTTGAGGTGGACCAAAAGGCCACCTCCATTTGGTGCCTGAAATTCCCACCCTGAACAACCGCCTGGGTTCCAGCCCTGGGAGGTGTTATCATCACCTATTAGCATCTTAAGTAAGTTTTAATGTTTGGGGAGGGGACTTTTGGAGGCTGGGCTGGAAAGACTGGGGCCTTAGAGAGGCCCAAGGAAGGAGCTCCAGAACAAATCTCCCTGCAGCACGGTGAGAAAGGAAGGAGGTTCAGACTGAAGGGGACTCAGCAGAGTTGGGAAGACAAACGCTGCCCTTTTCACAGATTCCTAAGCACATCCTGTCTTCAGGAGAACCAGGATGTGGCGCTTCCTCGGGCCCCTTTGTGCCTTGGTTTCTGGGCGAAGACTGTCCTGGCTAAATCCTGAAAATCACACTGCTCCCCATAAACCACCCATCTCCCTTTCTAAGCACCATAGCCCCAGACTTCTGGGGAAATCCAAACCAGAGTAAACCCAGAGAGTTGCCCTTTAGCTCTGCAGGGCCTGGGAAAGGATGCAGCGTGGGACCTAAGGCTTCAAAGCCAGGCAGTGTAAACACCCAGCCATGACATCAGATTTGCTGACATCTTTACTCCCACCAAACTGGTTTAGTGCTTCCGAGAGGGCCTCAGGCAGGCCCTCCCTGGAGGAAAGCCCCAATTAGAGGACGATTTCCAAACAGCCTGTGGGAAGGGTGGGCTGGGCGGACTTGCAGTGGTCAATGCTGCCATCAGTCACTCAGCAGGTGGCTATTTTGGGCAACACTGGCCTTTGCTCTGCTGCTGACTTGCTGTGTGACCCTGGGCAAGTTACTTAATAACTCTGGGCCTCGGGTTCCTCCACTGCAAAATGGGGCTCATAATAGCAGCAACCTCATAAGATATTTGAGAGAACTAAATGCTTCCCACTTGGACAGAGACCAAAATGTCCAACCCACCTAGAAGGCCCGGCAGGCACTGGCTCTGCCTGCCTGCCTGTCCCTCATGGCGGGCAGCTCTCTTCTTCCTACTTGGGCCTCTAGCTGTTCAGTCCTATCTTAGGTCCTCTGCACTCTGAGCCATTCCACTCAGCATCCAGGGTACTGGCTTTCTGGAAAAATCTCATCCTGGAGTAACTTTGGCCTTGCCCCCACCCTCATCCAAATCAGGCCCCTGTTCTAATCTCCTGTCTCATCCTCTTCTTTCCTTTCACAGCACTTGGCACCATCCATCACCCAAATCAGTTTGGGTGATGGTGTGTTTAAGGCCAGCCCCTCTGCTACGATGTAAGCAACTGGAAGACAGAGGCTCTTGTCTTATCTACTGTGTAGCCTCAGTGCCTAGCACATAGCTGGTGCTCAATAAATCTTGGTTGAGTGAAAAAATAAAATAAAATGAGATGGTGCAGGTAAAATACTAGGCACAGCTGCAGGCGTTCGCAGCATCAGCCACTTTGGCTGCTGGTCTGAGGCTGCTTATCCACGACCCTTCGGGGGAGGGGATAAAGGAGACAGGCTGCTCCCTGCAAGCTGAATAAAGAGCCAGGAAGATAAGATTGACATCAGCAGGGAATTGTAAGGGACAGTATTGAATTAAATGCTCTGTTGTGGGTGTAATTGCTTCAGAAGCTCAGAGAAAAAGGAGCTAATGAGTGCAGAGAAAAAGTATATCAGAAAAAAATAGAACTAAAGCTGAAGGAAGAGTAGCATTGGCCTAATGAAAGGGAGGAGGAGAGAGTGGGAGGAAAATCCTCCTCCTCCATCTACCGTTTACCAGTAGTAGTAGCAGTGATCTTCACCATCATCATCACGGACCCAGTATCAATTCAGCATTTACAATGGGGCCAGGTAGTCTTCCAAGACTTCTATAGAGTTATTCTGTTTAATTTTTGAAACCAACCTAAGAAAGTTCTTTTATCATACCATTTTAGAGGTAAGGAAGTTCAGGTTCAGAAAGGGTTCTGTAATTGCCCAGTAGCTCATAGCTAGAACAGAGAAGATCTGAGACTCACACTGAGACCACTTCCAGACTGAGAGGGGCCAGGTGAAAGCCAGGACAGCCATACAGCAGCATATACAATGGGCATGACAGTAAACCTGGGACCACCTGACAGTGCATCTGGAGTGAGGATGACACAATGAAAGCTGGCCCAGGGTGGCACACTTGGTCCATTCCAGTACAGAATGAATGGGAAGGGGCAGAGATGGGGAGCAATGTTTCACAGTTGACCTTCCGAGCCCATGGGCTGGGCTGGCCATGGTGGACATGAAGAGGACGGGATGGGCGGAGGCAGGAGATATTTTAAGGAAGGAATAGACAGAGCCAGGGAGCTGACTGGCTGTATGTGGGGGCAGGGCGGGGGTGAGGGTTAAAGGGTATCATTTAAAGAGAACTTCGGAGTTTTAAGCCAAAGCATAATGTGGGTCCATCCCCCATCCTGTCAACAGTACTTAAGGAGTTTCTTTTGACAGTCTACCCCAGAGCTTTGATACCACCTGTTTCCCCCCACTCCCTCGTATTTTAAAGACATCCTTCCCTGGGTCCAGTGGTATGCCGGCGCTGGCTCATAAGAGCTGACTGTACACATCTCTTCGCGACTCCATGCTCAGCAACATCATGTTAGTTGTTTGAAATCAGCCATGGTGGAGGTATTCACAGTGTGGAAATCAGCAAATGCTACAAATCAGTGCTTTTATTTTCCTGGAGAGCTGGTTGTTAAACATTTGCCAGCACACATTTGCCTGGATTCAGCTAAAATTTCTCCTACTGCACATCAGGAATATTTTCTCTCTTTCTGCTGTGAGTGAAGAGTAAAGAGGGAGGGATAGTAGACTCAAAAAACGGTTTAGGGCCGGCCCGGTGGCGCACTGCTACAGTGCGCCGCTTGGGAGTGCAGTAGCGCTCCCGCCGAGGGTTCGGATCCCACATACAGACTGGTTCCCGCTCACTGGCTGAGCAAGGGGCAGGTGCAGCACCGAGGGTTGCCATCCCGTTGCCGGTCCCGGTCCGGTACGGGTGTGACACTTAGGGTTGCGGTCCGTTGCCGGACACGAAAAAAAAGACAAAAAGGAAGAAAAAAAAAAAAAGGGTTTAATGGAGACCTCTGTAAGCAAGCTCACCACTTGAGCTAAAGGTGAGTCCGTTGCCGGACACGAAAAAAAAGACAAAAAGGAAGAAAAAAAAAAAGGGTTTAATGGAGACCTCTGTAAGCAAGCTCACCACTTGAGCTAAAGGTGATTACTAATAGCTACCATTCCCTGAGGTCCAGCTCTATGCCAGAATCTGGACTAAGAACTCTACCTGTATCATCTAATTTCTTCATCCCAACAGTGCTAGGGATGTAAGAGGGGTAGGTCCTACTGTCATATCCCTCTTACAGATGAGACACTAAGGCTCAGAGAGGTTAAGCCACTTGCCCGAGCTCACTCAGGCAGCAAATGAGAGAGCTGGGATTCAGCCCAGGTGTGTCTGCCTCCAGATCTCTTGCACGTGGCATGTAGGCTGCTTCTCACCAGGAGTCCTCTTCTTAGCAGTACTGAGCATCACCTTGCCTAGTCAGTAGGGGTCTTTACTTGCAAATACCAGAAAACAACTCTAATTGGTTTAGCAGAAAATGGATTTATTTAGAGGTTACTAGGTAGCTTACAGAATTGCTAGAAAGGTAAAGAATCAAGCTTGGAAAACAAGCAGGAATCAGGGGAGATCAGGCACCAGGGTCCACCTGGTGAGGATGCCAGTGCTGTCACTACACCACTGGATGTTGGCACCAGCTTTGCTTCTGCTGCCACTGCCTGGGATGAATTCTCTTTTCCTGCTCCTCTGCATCACTTGTTCTGGATCCCAAGTCCCAGTGGAAGCATGTGACTGACAGCATCAATCATTTGGCCTCACTCTAACCTCCTGGGGGCGACGGGGGAGGGCAGCTATCTGCAGTAGGAGGCAGATTCTTTCATCAGGATTCTTACAGTGGGGAGATCCCCAAGCACAGATGGTGCTGGACAGCTTCAGAGCTCTCTTGCTATCGCACTCGGGTTTCCCCTAACCCCTTGGCTGCTGATGCAGTAGACTTGTTTGTGCTTCTCCAACCTGCTTGCAGATATATGGAATATCACCCATCACTTTTCTTTTCCAGTCCCTGTAGTTCTTTCTTCACCATAAGTTAGGATATGTTCAGTTACAAGTAATGAAAAAACCCCAACTCAAACAATAAAGAGAATTTATGGGCTCATGTAACTGAAAAAGCCATGGAGTATTTGCCCTCAGGTGAGGTTTGATCCAGAATTTCAATTGACATGGTGATAGATTTCATTTCTTTCAGCCTCTCTGTTCTGCCTCCCATAGTGTAAGCTTCATCCTCTCATGGTAGCCAAATTTTACAGGTTCCAATTTTACACATTTTCCAATTTTGCCCATTTATACCTCCCATTCCAGGAGAAGAAGGAGTTTTTTAGTGGCTTCTACACAGTTTGAGACTCCCTCTCTGCTTTTGGCTTGAATTTGGGGACACATGCCCCTCTCCAAACCAGTGACCACAGTTAGGGGATATGATACTCTGAATGATTCAGTTCAGTCAGGACCCACCGTGGAGCTAGGCTTGGAGGCCAATTCCACCCAAACTTGAGCATGCGGGTGGCACAACTGGCCCAAGGACTACTGGGGCAGTTAGTAGGATGGGTACTGCAGACACGACCAGAAAATACCCACCACACTGACACTGAGATCTGCACTGTTCACATGCCATTTCTGGCACTCTATTTATCTCCAAGCACACCAATAAGCCCTTGGAGACAATGACTATTTCTTATTGATCTTTGCATCCCAGTATCTAGCACAGTACCTGATACATAGGCACATATGGCTGTGTAATGAACAGGAAAGTTTTCAGTATGTCAGAGCAGAATTTTTAAGTGACAGTATTCTATATCAGATTCATAAACCACCAAACAACATGTGTAGGGAGAGGTCTTTAGATCTGTCACAGCCAACGACCGATCCTTTTGCCGCTGCCAGGAGCAGTTCCTCCCTGAGGTTTATATGGGGCAGTGCCAACTGTCAGTGGCCAGTTAGGTTATTTGAGGCATCGTCTGCCTTCCCAGGAATCTTGGTGGGCTAGGTGCCCTCAGCTGCACTTCTAATCTAGAGGTGGTGGAGTGAGTCACCCAGGTGGGTGTGGGGGCTGGGGCTATCAATACTGGCTTTGTTGAACAATGCTCCTCTGTCAAAAATTCCTGTTCATTGAGCATGACTCACGTCTTTTCAGAACAGGCATCCAGTCTCCTTTGGGTCTCTGGGGCTTCATGGCACAGGTTCCGTAGCAAAATATTGCAATAATGACAATTTTTTAAAAGGGGCAGGGGAAGAGAGAGAAAGGGAGAGAAAACTTACAAACACGAATGACTTCTCTTCTTTCCTTTGGCTCAAATGTATTAAAAATATAGACCTCTAGGCAATCTCAGTCACCCAGACCAGGCCCTCATTTCGGGAGGGTGCAGATATTATCCCAAATATATCATTATCCTTAGAGCATGTTTACCTCAAGATGGATTTGTTCAGAGAACATGAGGTACAAAGCCCTTAGGGATATCTGGGCTATGTTTCCTAGAAAGGTTTTTTCTTGTAACCAACCTACCCCGAGCAGTTTTGGAATTACAGAAGGTACATAGAGTTCCCATAAAACCTCTTCTTTCCCAATTTCCCCTATTATTAACATCTTGCCTTAGTGTGGTACATTTGTTACAATTGATGATACATTATTGCCAATATTGATACATTATTATTAAGCAAAGTCCATAGTTTACATTAGGGCTCATTCTTTGTGTTGTGCATTCTGTGGGTTTTGACAAATGCGTGACATGTATCCGCCATTACAGTATCATACAGAATAGTTCCACTGCCCTAAAAATCCCCTAAACTCCACCTGTTCATCCTTCCCTCTCTTCCCTCTTAACCCTGGCAACCTTGACTAATCTTGTACTGTCTATATAGTTTTACCTTTTCCAGAATGTCATATAGTTGGAATAATGCCGTATGTAACCTTTTCAGATTGACTTCTTTTTCTTAGACATCCTTCATGTCTTTTCATGGCTTGAGCTTTTTTTTTTTTTTAATCACTGAATAATATTCCATTGTCTGTATGCACCACAGTTTGTCCATTCACCTGTTAAAAAACATCTTGGCTGCTTCCAAGTTTTGGCAATCATGAATAAAGCTGCTATAAATATTCATGTGAAGATTTTTGTGTAGAAATAAGTTTTCAGCACCTTTGGGTACCTACCAAGGAGTGTGATTGCTAGATATATGATAAGAGTATGTTTAGCTTTGGAAGAAACTGCCAAACTATCTTCCAAAGTGGCTGTAACCATTTTGCATTCCCACCAGCAACGAATGAGTTCCCATTGCTCCATATCCTTGTCAGCATTTAGTGATGTTGGTGTCCTTAGAGATATCTAGACTGTTTTCTGGAGAGGTTTTATCCAGCAATCAACCCACCCCATGCCCTCATTCTTGTGATTGCTAGATATATGATAAGAGTATGTTTAGCTTTGGAAGAAACTGCCAAACTATCTTCCAAAGTGGCTGTAACCATTTTGCATTCCCCCCAGCAACGAATGAGTTCCCATTGCTCCATATCCTTGTCAGCATTTAGTGATGTTGGTGTCCTTAGAGATATCTAGACTGTTTTCTGGAGAGGTTTTATCCAGCAATCAACCCACCCCATGCCCTCATTCTATTTTTTATTTTTAAAAATTTATTGTTTTTAGGTGTTTAAATTTAGGGTAATTTGTTACACAGCATTAGGTACCCAATGCACAGGTCAGCCCTGAGCCATCAGCCAGCACCAACTTGCCAGGTATGTGAGTCAGCTGTGTCGGAACCTACAACCTCAGTCAAACTTTCAGATGACTGCAGCCCTAGCTGACATGTGACTGCAATTTTGCAAGAGACTCCAAGTGTGTCCTAC